>NC_092872.1:647859496-648159496 GCF_028372415.1 Notamacropus eugenii
AATATGAAATTATGTATTTATATTGTTGTAAGATATACTTTATCTTTATTCCAGTTACATTTCAGGTCTTTTGTATTGAGTATGGGTGTATTATACTACCTCCCAACACCCAAGAAACTTTTAAAGGGGAAAAAAACAAAGAAGGAACTGAATTCTAATAACTGGGGTTATTATTTAGAATTTATGACTATTTATTTATACACCGTTGCTCTTTTATATTGCTTCCTATGTGTGTATACATATATGCACACAAACATGTCTGTACATATATGTACAAATACATATATACATACATATACATTGTATATGTGTACATAGACCTATCAACATCTATCATCTATTTCAAACCTAAATTTGCCTCTTTGCAATTTCTAGCCATTATTCCCAGCTCAAAACAATTATGATTACTGTCTACTATTTTTCTTTCTTTTTCCAAAGTATCTGTAGTGAAGTTTCTTCATGTTCTCTAGATTATGACATCCAAATGGATTGGCTACAAAATTAGTCCACTCGTACATATGTTTAATGTAGGCATTCCAGTTAAAAAATGAGATGGTCTGCCACTGAGTACAGAGAAGTTTTATTTCATCTGCTAAGCTTAATGGGGACAATATACTTGGAACACAAAAAGCAACCCAGTCTGTTGATGAAGAACTAGCTTCTGAGTCAGGGTGACCTGGTTTGAAGTCTTTTTACTGCTATGGTGACCTGAGGCAAGTCACTTAATTTCTCACTGTCCTAGTCAACTTCCCAAACTGTAACTCGCAAAATTTGACCATGTATATTTGGGTAGGGATTTTGCATACTCTGAAGGTCCTATTCCAGAAGTACTGTCTGAGGGCTTGCAGTGTAGCCTTAGGAGGAAGTGCAAAGAGATCCAGTGGGGCTCAGTACGATATAAGCTGGCAGACTCCTGGCTCTCCCCTTAGCCCTTCATCCACATCTTTCTCAAACAATAAGTGCCATGAGTTAACGAATGTTCAGAGACATAACATGGGAAAGTATATAGAGTGCTGGACTTCCAAGTCAGAAAGATGTGTTCAAATACTGTCTCAATCACTTATTCATCAAACTAGATTATATTTGTAAAGTGATTAGCACAGTGCTTGCCATATAGAGGGTGCCATATAAATGGTTTATTATTATTATTGCTGTCATCATTATTATATTTGTGCAATACTTAGCACAGTACCTGACCCACAATAAGGACAACATAAATGTCAGCTATTATTATTGTTACTATTATTATTTTTACTATTATTAATAACTGTGTGATCCTGGACAATTCAGTTCAATGGGCAAGTCATTTGTCACATAACCTCTTCTGGTCTCATTTCCTCATCTCTAAACTGAAGGTTAGACTCAGTGACCTATAAGGGTCACTCTCGCTCTAAATTTATCATCCATGAGTCCTTGTATAGATGTACCTTGGCAAAAAGAAAACACAAAGCTAGGCACATAGTAAGCATTTATCAAATTGTTTATTATTGAATATTCTTCAAGTAGATGACAATGTTCAGGTGATAGTAAACAGCTAGTCTAACAAATCATAGTGAAAAAATGAATACATTTACCATTAATGCATATGTTATAATGTAGATGATTCAACTCCTCAAAATGATTTTTTGTTGTGAATCTATAGACAGATTTCCTATAAAATGAACAGTCATAACACATGCTACTTATCACCTTATTGAATTTTTCTCCATGATTATCTAGTCATGTACATACTATACACATAAACTTCATACATATGGCACCAGTGATAACTAGATGCAGTACATAACTAGTGTGATTTGATGTACACATGGTTGAACAGCCAAGGCTTTTGATATTGTCAGTCATGAGGGCTTATGGACAATCATAACAAAACTTGGTTGCCTGGAAAAGTCCATCAGTATGAAAGCTGCATGATGGCATGCTTGCTCAGGTTCTGGATAATGAACAATGCTCTCATGCTTTCCCAGTTACAACTAATGGAGAGGAGTAGGGCTGTGGGCTAGCTCCTATGCTTTTGAGCATGATGTTTTCAGTGGTGTTGTTGCACACTTTCAACAAGGATGAGAAAAGCTTCAAGATCAACTACCACAGTGATAATAAATTAATTGAAAAGGCTATAAGCCAAGACTAAAATGGAGGGAGAGTTGGTGCACAACTTTTTGTTTATGGATGATTGTGCACCAATGGAGCCTCTGAGCATGAGGTGCAACAGATGGATGGATTCTCTACTGCTTATGCTAATTTGCCCTGACAATTAATACCAAGTAAACAGGTTCTGTACCAGCTAACACCACACCATCCATACATTGAACCATTGGTTACCACAAATGGAAGAATTCTGAATGCTGCGGTTAAGTTCATTTACTTTGGCAGTATATTTTCCAAGTATATACACATAGATGATGAGGTTGAAGAATACACTGTCAGAACTAGCTCATTGTTTTGGGGACTGTGAAGGAAAAATGTGGGAGAGAAGAGATATCAGACTACTTACCAAAGTGAAGGTCTACAGAGTGTGCTGATCTCATTATTGTATGCCTATGAAACCTGTACAGTATACCAGTTCCATGCCAGGAAATTGAATCCTTTCCTTGAATTGTCTCAGGAATATTCTGAACATTCCCTGGCAAGAAAAGGGAGCATACACTGAGGTCCTTTCTTGAGCTGAACTGCCAAGCATTCACAGTTTACTGTAGAGAGTGCAAATCTGATGGGCTGACTAGATTGTTTGAATGCCAAATGTACATTTGCCTAAAAGACTATTTTGTAAAGAATTCACTCAAAGCAAGCACTCACATGGAGGTCAGAAGTTATACAAAGACACTCTCAAGATCTGTTTGGAGAACTTGGAATTAATTTTGACACTGGTACAGATCTGCCAAATGTGTGCTTTTATCTAAGAAGGTGCTGGGTTCCATGAGCAAAGCAGAATTACAGTAGCTCAAAAGAAAAATGAAATGAACAAATTTAGAGATATATTCCAAATGTTCATATGGACAATTTGTGCCCGACCTGTGGTAGAACTGTCATATTGGTCAGATCAGCCACTGTCAGACACACTACATTTACCCTGACATAGTGATATCATTTTGATCCTTTTCAATTATGAAGGACAACTACCTAACTAGTATGATTTGAGTTGCATTGCAATGCTCTCTCAAAACCTCCCCATGTCTACTAATTGATGTCCAAATTTCTACCATGAGAACATTATACTTCCATTAAGATCTTCTCCATTAAAATAGAAATCACTCTGAGAAGGGCATTAATCTTTGAAGCCTTCATATGAATGAAAAACCCAAGGACAGGGGATATGGAGGGCTGAAATAGTTAAGATGAAATTTAATAGGGATAAATGTAAAGTATTACAATTTGGTTCAAAAATTAACTTCACAAACAGACATTGGCAGATGGGAGGCACTTATTAAATGCTTCTTGATTGATTCAGTCAATTATTTGAAGAGCTATCATGTAGAAGAAGGATTAATTAGATTTTTCCTGATAGGTCCCAGAAGGGAAGAACAGGGAGAAAAGGGTGGAAGCTGCAAGGTAGCAAATTTAATCTTGATGCAACAAAAAAAATTCCTAAGTCCTCTTTGAATTATAGAAATATGTGAATCTATGTCATGTTATCAGAGATGATGTCAGTGTACTAAGTGGATAGTCTAGATGCTGCACATCATAATAAAGACATACTGCTAGGTGAATTAGAAAAGTAACATTCAAAACCTCTGGTGAAATCTTGCCATGTTTTACAAACCCTTCCTGCTTCAATTTCCACAGAAATTCTCAGTGAATCTATCAAAAGTATTAGCTGTCATTTAATCCAAGTGTACAAATGTAATTGGAAACCACTTCAGCAACTGTTCCTGTAAGTAGCTCATGATTTTTTAACATTTCTCTTCATATGGGCTTCACTGTGTTTAATTTAAGACATTCCAGTTTTGTGGGTTCCCTAAGGAGCGTATAGTAGTAGCATCCAGCCCAAGATAAATATGATAAAATGAAATAGGCTGCATTATAAATGAGATGTATTCTCACTCTGAGAGAATCTATTGGAAATGCCCTTATGCTTGAAAGTCTACCGTAATGAATAATGATGATTTTGCATTTTTAGACAATTATTCCATTTCCCAATGGCCTTGGTCTTAAAATGGCAAAGTATTTTTTAATCATTCGTACTGATAAAAATTTTCATGTGATCTTTTCCAAATGACAGGCAGTTAAGCAACTAAAATGTTAACATGTTGGAAAATGAACTCAGCATTTGTATATCATGTATGAAATTGAACCAGATTTGTCTTCATTTCTGTGTCCTAAAGATTCTAGAATCCAAATTTTAACCAGGCATAGGTAACAGAGATGGTTCTTGGTCTTCCTAATATGTCAAAGTGATATGTGGATATGTTTTAAGATTTCATATACCTTAATGCCTTAATTTCTACTTCAGTGATTAAGTTTAGGTCCAAACTGAAATGTGTTAGAACTTCATTTAAAAACACCTCACTGTAATGTAGTTATTATACGAGCCAAGCTCCATGGCATACATGATAATAGTAACGATAATAATAGTATAATAAACTCACATCTACATAGCACTTTAAGGTTAACAAAGCACTTTACACAGATTATCTTATTTAATTCTCACAATACTGTGAAGTAGTTGCTAGTATTATCCCCCATTTTATAGATAAAGAAACTGAGCCTGAGATAGGTTAAATGACTTGACCACTGTCACATAAGGAACAAGTATATATGTCCAAGGTTCAAACTCTAGTGTTTTTGACTCTAGGGCAACAGTCTATCCTCTGTGCCAGAGGCATGAAACACAGCCCTCAAAAGTCCAGAGTGGGCCAGAGATCAAAACAGAATTGAGAAATCGTTAACAAAATAAATAAAAAGTCAGTAAAATATAGATGACATCACATTTTAAAATTGTTGATATGTACTTTGCAAGAATTCTGATTATGGAGTACTATCTTCCTGTTTCCATTTGAGTTTGATATCATTGCTCTATACTACCTACTTGTGTTTTTTTTATCATAAATCATAGTACTCATCTCTCCCAAAATGCCTTATAGTGGGGGTCATATTTTAATATAACAAATGAGTGAGTCAGATTAAAAAAAAACAGATTTTCAAGCTTAAGAAATAAAAAGTCAACTATTCAAAGATAAATCTTGATGTACTAATGTCATTAAGTCTCTTAGGAGACTTTGGAGGAAGTTTGTTTATTTAGCTCAGGGACCACAGCACTAAAAAATGAAATGAAAGAAAAAAATAAGATCAAGGAGGCAGAGGAAAAGGAATAAAAAAGGAGAGCCAAAATACAAAAACAAATTTATTATTGAATAGAATGTAATTCGGTGATCTATGTGTGTTTGCATATGTGTGCATGTGTGTGGTCTTCTGTGAAATGTATATGCAGAAACAAACTACTAAACATTGGGATAGATGTTTTTGGTCTTCTTCCATGTACATTTGTTTGAGCAAATATTGATTTTCCAAAAAAAATGTAAAGCAATATTAGGCTTAGGTTGAGGTAAGTAATAGGATAAACCATTGCACCAAATTCAGAGCCAAATACAACTTAATGTCTCTACAAGAAGCCAGACATGTGGCTTGGGTAGAGATGAAAAGCAAGATTATCCTCAAAAATGCCTTTATCCTTGTATTTCTGGTCTACTCACACCCGCAAAGGGATAAAGTCTCAAGAGGATCTGATTTTTAAGTATTTCCAGGAAAAATGTCCAAATGTCTTCCAGTTAGCTGTGGGATAAGCAAGCTTAAATTACACATTTCTTCACAGAAGTCCTGCAATTTTTGAGGTGAGACTCACCCATAAAAAATACAAGTTCTATAGAAGTAAAATCTTAGAGAAGAAAATTAGAAGCAACAAAAGTAATCTATCAATTTTTTATTTCAAACTAAAGACTTGGAGAGGCAATTGAACAGTGAGAGAATAAACATAAGTTCCTTAAGAGTAGATGTCCTTCCTTCCTTCCTTCCTTCCTTCCTTCCTTCCTTCCTTCCTTCCTTCCTTCCTTCCTTCCTTCCTTCCTTCCATCCTTCCATCCTTCCTTCCTTCCATCCTTCCTTCCTCCCCATTGCCTAGCACACTGTCTGTCTGGCACATATTAGGTCTCATTTAAAGAATGGCAATTTCACACTGAAGGTCAATATTTGAATGCAAATTAAGTGTTTATATCAATGCAATATGATATTAATTATTAGTACATCGTTGCTAAACAATAAGAATTTGTAAAATATAGGAAGATATATTCAGGGTATTATTGATACAATTCTGTCTGATTCTAATAGCAATTTGACAAAACATTTGCCATTTACCCAGTGGAGTCTTGGCAAATGTTTAACAATTAGCTCTTGTAAAAATGGATGCACAGAATACTTTTAAGTTTAATCTAAATGATTAATATTTTCTCTAAGTCTAGACAGTCAACAAAACAACAAATCAAGTCCTGATTTGCAGAATTTGCCCATTTCTGAGGTGTAAATGCTTATACAAAAAATTTTAGCTCTAAAATGGTTTAGAGCTGGCTCTAGCACACCCTGAACTTAACCTCTCCATGATTACATAGATTCTTAGACTGTTAGAATAAAAACAGGCTTTGTAAATCATCTAGTTCAATATAATTCAATTCAGTTCAATTTGACTCAATAGTATTAATTAAGGTCAGACTATGTGCTAAGCCCTATATTAGGCATTCCTTCAACTATACCAAACTATATTTAATATAGGACTCTGCAAAAGAGTAGGGAAAAATTTTCTCCTTCCTAGTATTCCCAAATTTTTAGCCCCTCCATTGTGAGCAGTCTCCAATCTATTACCTGGAGTAAGAATTATAACTTGTATTTATGTAGTATTTTAAGATTTCCAATATACTTTCCCCATGGGTTGTACTGAGGTAGGTAGTTTGGTGTTGTTATTTGTTTGTTTTGGTGATTATTGTTTGAAACTATGATTTTATTTGTGTATGTTCTGTTGAGGTGTGGATCCCAGATTGGTAAGTTTCTGGCTATTTATATTCTTAAGCAATGAAAAAGGGAGAAAGTGTCTTATCTACTGTCATAGTCAGTGGGGGTTATAGGTAGAACTTGAACCCAAATCTTTCATAATCTGACATCAATCCAACAGGAATTGAAGATTCAAAACTAGATCTCAGGAGAGAGATTTAGATGGGGTATGTAGATATTAGAATTATCTCCATAAATGATAATGGAAGGTGAGATCACTAAGGGAATATGTACATAGAGAAGAGATGAAGACCTAGGGCACAATTTAGAGGTATTGTTATAGGATAAGATATGGGTGATGATCCCATAAAGAAGACAGAGAAGGAGAAGTCAAATAGACAGAAAGAGAACCAAGAAGGAGTATCTAAGAGTAGGGAGTGACTTTCAGTGTTAAAAGCCACAGAGACATCAAGAAGGATTAGAACTGAAAGAAAAAGAACGTTGGATTCAATTATGAAATTATTGGTAATGAGAGAGAGAGAGAGAGAGAGAGAGAGAGAGAGAGAGAGAGAGAGAGAGAGAGAGAAAGAGAGAGAGAGAGAGAGAGAACGAACTTTTAGTTGAGTAATAAGGTCAAAAGTCAGATTACTTTTTGTTGAGTAATGAGGTCAAATGTCAGATTAGAAGGGACTGACTATTGAGTGGCAGGTGAGGAGAGAGAGGCAGTTAATGTAGATGGATTTTCTTAGAGTTTGACAGTCAAAGATAGGATTATAGCTAAGAGAGGATAGTAGGGTCAAGTGAAGTTGTTTTAAGGGTGAGGTAGGGAGGGAGATCTGGGCATGTTTGTAGGCAGCAGGGAAGAAGCCAGTAAACAGCGAGACTGACTATAAAAGAAAACCTTTGAAGATGAGAGAGAGGGCAAGCTCCCAGGGTAGTTAGGAAGAGAGGAGATCAAGGGCACTAGTAGAGGAGTTGGCTGTGGTAAGGAAAAGGGCCACCTTTTCATTATAAACTAGAGCAAAGGAACAGAGAATGGGGAGCAGTGTAGAAAGGTTTTATGGTGTAGCAGTAGGGAAAGAGAGGAGTCATGATGAATGGCCTCTGTTTTCTCAGTAGAGCAGGAGGTGAGGTCCTCTGCTCAGAGGGAGGGGTGGCATAGGTGGTTTGAGGGGAGAAGAGCAGGTTTGAAATATTTGCTATGGGAAGTGTGACAGAGTCAATCACGGAAGAAGAAAAGAACTGCTCAGCTATAATGAGAACCCATTCAAGATCAGGTACCATAAATTTGGAGTAGACCTAGCTGGCATAGTTTTGTGATTTCCTTTAGCAGAGCACAGCAGCATATGTTCAGAAGGAGGAAAAAACATTTAGATGATATAAAAAATTCAGAATTGAGGTTTGACAAGGTATAAATGGGATGTCAAGAGATTCAACGGTAGAAAACAGTGTAAAATTGACCCAGTTAACTAAAGAATAAACATTTTGAAGGAAGGAAAATAAGGCTGTGAAAGATGTGATAAATTAAGAGAATAGGAAAGGGTGGAGTAACAGGAGGTCACAAGCAGATAAAGCATGTGTTTAGGAAGAGTGAGGCAAGAGAGAAATAGATTGAAAGAGAGTAGATTATGGTCAACGAGAATTTCCTAGTTCTGGATCTTGGAAGTAGAAGAAAAAATATGGATATATGGATATGATATAATAATAGGTATTATTATCCTTTAGCATGGCTAAAGGAGAGCGAAAGGATAGAATATGAGAATTGAGGGAGGTTTTGATTGATGGGGGCTTGTATACTGATATGTATAAGGGCAGGGATTGAAGTAGAGAAGACCCAACCAAATAAAGAAAAGAAGAGAAAAAAAGAAAAAACAAACATATAATAAAGAAAATAAATAAAGAAAAGAGAATAATTTAGGGGTTAATAACTAACAAAACCCCCAGGATCTAGATAGGATTCTATAGTTGAAAAGAGGGCTAAGTGATGGTGGTAAAGGGAGGGTCTAGAAGGACCAGAGAAGAGTAAAGAGTATTCCTCTTGGCCTAATGTGTCAGGGGGCATAACAATAGATGACTCTGGTATTAGAGAGAGTGGCTGGGGATATAGTATCTTTTAGGGGTACCCAGGTTTCCATGAGAGTAAGAAATGGGAAAAAAAAAGTATGAGAGAAACTTATCGTGAAGGGATATTTGTTCCAAAGGGTACAATGAAAAGGCAAGGCAGAGTACGGCAGAAGCTCTAGAGAAGTAAGGCTGGGGTAGATGGGAATAAGGTATCTTTATTTGAAAAATCTAGAGTCCAGAGAAATATGTTGAGATTCTTTACTTGTAATATATCTGGTTGTGTAGATGAAAGGATCTTGGTCTATATTGTGCCACGGACACTTTGGTGATCATCTGATAAAAACTAGAGACCTCTTCTCAGAATAATATTTTTAAATGCATAAAATAAAATACCAAGGATGACAAGGGAAGTCAATTGTATTGAAAGAAAGATGAAATTTTTTCCACCTTCATTCATAGTAACCCTGAAATCTATTCATAGATTCCTTTGGGGCCTGTGGATGCCAAGTTGAGAAACATTACTATAGAGGGATATAATGAACAATACCTGTCCAATTCTACCTTTTGTAGTCTCCCATCAAACAGCTCCCATGTTGCATGTAATTATATGAGAGAGTAGCTTACTCTGCAAAATGTTCAATGAGAAACATCATCTCTCCATAAGTGAGAGTTTGATGAGTGAGGTTTTCTGTCCCACTGTTTGTCCTTGTTGATGGAATACATGATTGAATTAAAAGGAGTGGGGAGAGGGCTTAATCTGACATGCTGTGGAATAGTCTCATCCTAAATACTCACTAATTAATATGTGTAACAATTTAGACTCATTAATAAATCCCTGACTCGTCTTTCTGAGCAGTTTAACAGTTTTGTTTAGTGATTGGAACGTCACTTTATTGCTTCATTGACATATTGGCTGGAATGCAAGATGTAGAGATGGTTGAATGGTTGCTTCAACACCCTCCCCTTAAATACATTATACTTTGTTCTTTCTTAGGACAAGAAAATTTATTGAAGAGACCATGCTGGGAATACTCAATGAAAACTGACCAAATTCTCCGGAGAATGAGAGAGTATGTATTTTCTTGAAATACATAGCAATACCTGCCATGGACATCACAGAAACTCCAGAACTTCTGGTCACACAGTCTGGGCCATTTGCTATGGACCAAAAGAGCTCTTGAAGTTCTTTTTTGCCCAAACACTATGAGATTTCTTTTTTTTTTTCCTGATAGCACCAAAAATATCCTTGCTTCAATAATAGAGTGGGGCATGAAATTCATGGGGACTTTTGAGCTTCCAACTCATCCTAATTTTACCCCACCAGGCATAGTGAGGAATGGACTAGAAATAAGACAGATGTAGGCATCAGATAAAAAGCCATTTTGGTAATGCATGCAGTGTCCTACATAATTAGGCTTGCTTGAAAGTTTTACTTGATCTTCTCTGTCTAACCATTTCTCTGGCACCTCTGAACTCCTTTATATTGCCTGCAATGCACAGGTGGCATGAGTTAATTACTTCCCTGTCACAAGATTCCTCAGGATGGTTCATGGCTATACTAGTCATTTTTCTGTAATGCTCCCTAGAATATCACATTATCTCATGGTAGAGTGGTAATTAACCTAGGTCTTCGTTATACATAAAGAAAGACATATGGGCTTAGAGAATTATTAATTATATAATGATTTATTCCTTATCAATTTGAGCTATGATACTTTAATGGAGGAATATAGTAATATCTCCAATCTTCATTTAAATAAGAAATGGTATTCTGGGGGCTTGGTATGCAGCATGCCATGGCATAAAAACCACTGGTCTTATAGTCAGGAGAGACTGTGGTTCAAAATGCACTCTTGACACTTAATAGCTCTGTAGCCACAGGCAAACTGCCTGAGGTCCCTGAGCCTTGATTTTCTTACCCATAAAGTAAAAAATAAATTTACTAATATCTTCAGTATTTATCTGATAGAATTATTCTGAGGATAATAAGGTTATAGATCGAGAGCCAGCAGGGACCGCAGAAGCCACCTCATTCAGCTTCTTTAGTGTCAAATGATATGATCTATATAAAACAATATAATCTGAAATGGCCATGTAAATGTTAGCTATTAATATAATTATTAATTACGATAATGATAATAGTGATGACCAGTCTAAAGGGAAATAAAGATGAATTCTTCACAATAGAATTCTTCACATCTGCAAGTATAAGTCCTATATTTTAAACTTTTCTCTTTCTAGACTGAACCTTTGATTTTAATTCATGAAGAAACATTTGACACCTCTATGTGCCTGTCACTGTCTTAGTCATTTTGGATAGAAAAAGAAGCAAAAGACAAGCTCAGCTCTCAAGTAGCTTACAATTTAATGGGAGAGACAACATGCGAACAGATATATATAAAACAATCTCTGTGGATGAACAGGAAATAATTAATAGACTGAAGGCACTGGAATTAAGAGCAAATAGGGAAGATCTCCTGTGGAAGATGGAATTTTAGTTGAGACTTAAAAGAAGCCACAGAGGTCAGTAGTCATTGTGGAGGAGGAATAGTATTCCAGGAATGGGGCACAGTCAGAGAAAATGGCTGGAATTGAGAAATGGAGCATCTTGTTGGAGGGACAGCCAGGAGACCAGTGTCCAGAGAGTACATGTTGGGCGGCTAAAGGGTAAAAAGGTTGGAAATGGAGGAGGGGGCTAGGTCATGAAGTGATTGAATGCTAAACAGAGCATTCTGTATTTGATCATAGAGGGAATGGGGAGCAGCTAAAATTTCTCTCTCTCTCTCTCTCTCTCTCTCTCTGTGTGTGTGTGTGTGTGTGTGTGTGTGTGTGTGTGTGAGAGAGAGAGAGAGAGAGAGAGAGAGAGAGAGACAGAGACAGAGACAGAGACAGAGACAGAGACAGAGACAGAGACAGAGACAGAGAAACATGATTGACTGTGCTTTAGGAAAATCACTGAGCTGTCTGAATAGAGAATGGATTGGAGTGTGGAGAGACTTGAGACAGGCAGACCCACTAGCAGACCATTGTGAAAATCCAGGTGTCAAATGATGAGGGCTGGGAATAGAGTGGTGGGAGTGTCAGAAGAGGGAAAGGAGCATAAGTGAAATTTCTTGCAAAGGTGAAATCAACAGGCCTTGGCAAAAGATTAGACTTGGGTGGTTGGTGATAGATTGTGAAGAATCCAGAATGACCCCTGGGTTGTGAGCCTGAGGAACTAGAAAGATGATGTTGACCTTTATTTTATTAGGTAAAATAGAAGATGGGGAGGGTTAAGAAGTAAAAATGAGGCAGTTGGAAATGTAAGATTGGAGGTCAGCAGAAAAGATGGGATAGAGGGCAGATTCGAGAATCATTAGCATAGAGATCATAATTAAATCCATAGGAGCTGATAAGATCACCAAAGGAAGTAGTATATAGAAAGAAAAGAAAATGGGGCCTAACAAGGGACCCTGAGAGATACATATGAAGGAAGACCCAACAAAGGAGACAGAGAAAGAAGGGTCATATAAGTAGGAGGAAAACCAAGAGAGAGAGGTGTCCTAAAATCCTAGAGAGAAGAAAATATCAAGGAAGAGAGGGATCAACAGTATGACAGGCTGCAGAGGTTTTAAGAAGAATAAGGATAGAGAAAAGGCCATTGAATTTGTCAGCTGAGATCATTAGTAACTTTGGAGAGCAGTTTCAGTAAGAAAAAGTTGGAAGCTGGATTATAAGAGGTTAAGAAGAGAGTGAGAAAAGACAAAGTAGAGGCAACTATTGCAGATGGACCAAGGAGCTGAACTATAAAGAGCAGAAGAGATATAGGATGGTAGTTAGCAGGGACGGAAGGATCCAGTGGAGGTTTTTTTTTTTCCAAGATAGGGGAGGCATGAGCATATTTGTAGACATTAGGAAATGATCCAGGAGAAAGGGAGATACTGAAAAGAAGCGAAAGAGTGGGGATGACAGAGGAGGCAACCTGTTGGAGGAGACAGGTTGGAATGAAATTACTTGAACAAGTACATAGTCTTGGTAAGGTGTAAGACCACTTCATCATGTGAGATAAAGGCAAAGGAGGAGGAAGAGGCAGAAAGCATCTTAATGATAAAAGATAAAGAAAGGGAAGAAGAGGGAGTTCATGGCAAATGGCCTCTTTTTTCTGTAAAATATGAGACAATTCTCAATTGAAAGAGTGGAGGAAGGAGAGCAGTGGGAGGTTTGAGGAGAGATGAAAAGGTTTGAAAGAGCCATTGTGGACAGTGGGATAGTGAATTTATAAGGAAGGTATAGTAAAATTGCCAAGTAGCAATGAGTACCCAATTGAAGTTATATACTATAAATTTGTAATGGACCCATTTAGAATGATTATATGACTTTCTTCACCTTCATTCAGCAATCTGTGTATAGGTGTGAAGGCGATGAGTGGTGGGAGTGCTCCAAGGCTGAGATTTGACTGGTCTTAATCTGTGTATTGATAATGCATTTTTTATCTTAGTGTAATCAAGTGCCTCTGATTCAATAATGTGATTAAAGAAGATCTTTCTCTCTCCCTACCCTCCCTACCCCCCACTTAATGGGCCTGGGAAGACTTGTAGAAAGACCCACATCTTTTGTTAATGAGGCACTGGTTCTCAAGGGTTGTGATGCCCTCTGGCTCTGAAAAATGTATAAATACTCTGAGGTGAGGTTTTACTTTGGGACTTAGTTTTTTGGAAGAAGCTTTGTGTGCCAGATAAGACTCTGGGAAGTCACTAAGCAGCCCCCAACTTTGAAAACCCAGATGTCATGCTTTTCTCTCTGGTAATCACGTATGTATGGTCAGACAGTTGTCTGTTGATATGTAATATATGTATTGCTTAATGTCAAGCAGCTGGAAGAGCTGTCTTTTGATTTTGATTTCTCTTCATTTTTTCTGAAGTTCAGGGTGCTTTCCATGGCACTTAGTTCAACAATTGTCTAACAAGTGGTGTTATCACCATTCCCAATTTGTAATCCTGTTTTGGAATTATCCTACTTCCATTTATTTCAGTGTTTCCAGAAGTTGTATTTTCAGTTTGTTTGAGTACCCCTTAAACTAATACATATTCTCTCTCTCTGTCTCTTTGTCTCTCTCTCTCATTTCAACTCTCACACACACATATGTCGATAGAGGCATTCACATATGTATATTTTTGTCCATATCCATCATGTACTTATCAGTGATCCATCTTTATATCATCTGTATCTATATTCTATCGCCCCATCATTTAACTTCTGGTGATGTTGGCTAGACAAGTCTGCCAATAATAGGCATATAGTCCATTGCCAAAATTGCCCTCCAAATTTTGCCATTTTGGTAGGAACTGCCATAGCCTGAACTTTGAAGTCTTGGGTCTCCACTCACCTTAGATGAAGACTCTAAGTAGTAGGTTTCAGTCCCTGAGCAGATCCAAATCACAATCACCTCCTGCTTATCTGACTGCAGGTTTATAATAGTTAACATAAGAATATCTAGCATTTAAAGTGTTTTAGAGTTTGTGAAGTGCTGTATGTATGTTATCTTATTTGTCCCTTATAATAACTTACTAGAGAGGTGCTATTGTTATCCCTATTTTATGGATTTGGGAATGGAAGCTGAGAAAAGTTGTGTAATTTGCCTAGAGTCTTCAAATAAGCGGAGATGAAAGAAAACCAAATGGGAAATACCAATCACATATTGGTTTTGAGATTCGTTAGTTTATTTCTGATAAACTGAAATTAGATTCCTTTGTAATTTGGCTTTAATCTATCTTTCCAGATTTCTTGTGCATTCTTCTTCTTCATGCAAAGGTGGTCTAGTAAACATTTAACAAGTGATTTTCCAAAGAAAAAAGTACACGTGTACATTTAATCTCCATTATTAATATTTTCTCCAATACTTTCTTAAATCTAGACAGTCAACAAATCAATAAATCAAACCCTGATTTGTTGTTGTTTAGTCATTTTCAGTTTTATCTGACTCTTCATGACCCTTTTTTGGGTTTTCTTGGCAAAGATAGTACAGTAGCTTGCCCCTTGCTTCTCTAGCTCATTTTACAGATAAGGAAACTGAGGCAAACTGGGTTAAATGACTTGCCCAGGGTCACACAACTAGTAAGTGTTTGAGGCCAGAATTTAACTCAGGAAGATGAGTCTTCCTGACTTCAGGCCAAGCACTCTATCTGTGCCACCTAGCCCCTCCAAATCTCCTGTACTCATATTTTTAATTTTTTTTTAATTTCCTAATAGAATGATAACTCCTTGAAAACAGGGATGTTTTCTTTTTTGTCTCTGTACTCCTTGTGCCCAACACATAGTAGGCACTTAACGAATGCTTATTGATTGATATTCCTTATGTTTAAGAGAATTGTTGTTCCAAATGTGTACAGCTTGAGAAAAATAGTTACTGATCTGTGCATGTACATCCTCACAGAGAAAATATTAATGAATTTATATTTTAAAAAATTAATTTATTTTCCACTAACATTTATGTTCTTCCCCCTACTTTCTTCCTCCCCTTTATCCTCCCCCTCCAGAAAAAAAAGAAAAGAAAAAAACAAGTCAAGCAAAACGAGTTCACATATTGGCCATGTCCAGAAGTTCATGTCTCCTTATGCATACTGTGTCTATTACCTGTTAGGAGATGGATTGAATGATTCTTTTCTTTCATCATCCACAGGAATCCTGATTGGTCATTGCATTCTGCAGAGTTCTTAAATCAGAGGTGAAGCAGTTCCATTGAATGGATGGAAATGCACCTGTTAGTTTAAGTCATTCACTGAATTCTTCCTTTAAATTTAGTTGCCAAATGGTCAATCTTTGGAATTGTTACTACTGGCTTTTAGTAGTTCAGATGTTAATCTGAAGGTCATAATTTGAAGGGAGAGAGGGATAAAAAAGTTCAAACTATGTTTTGTTTTTGTTTTTGATGATTAGAAGTCCCGGGGGAAGGGGTCATGGACACAACACCGTCTTATCCTTCACAAGTTGATGGTAATTCAATGCCAGGATGGCTGCCAGTTAGAAGCAGCCACAGTCAACGATTATTATTCTGAGTTCCAGTCCAGGTCTCACTCCTGAACAAGGAGATGAAAAGAGCCCTGAGATACTTTGTGACTAGATGTCTCCTACTCTCACCAGCTTAAGCTCCATTCTCCATTTGAACCCACACTGAGCTCTATTGGCTCCTCACTAAAACGAGAACAACTCTATTCTCCAGGGGTTCAAAAACATAAAGCTATCCAAGGCACTTTTCTATGTAAATCATATAACTTTAAATAACTCACTTTAGTATTGCTATTTAATGGTCATTCTGTAAAAGCACCAAATACCTAAAAGCCTTGTGTTAAGGAGTTCAGAGCTGATAGTGAGACGAACATTAAATTCTGCTTTGAGTGTTCCAGGAAGGAGCCTTTGGCATTACATCATTATTCTTTCCAAATTTAACTAATTTAAAGGTGACATGAATAAAATATTCATTAAAATTACAGTAGCCATTTATCTGTGACCTTTAACAATGTCCCTATTAACTTTCAATTGACTCACAAATGTAGATTGAACCTTACCTAATAAAGTATCCATCCCTTTCTAAACCTTCCTGGTAGAGTTTTGATTTACATCAAGGACTGTCTATAAATACTCCACCTTAGCCCACCGAGGTGCTTCTGAACTCTTATTTCTTAAATCACTGTAATGCTCCAAGCCAATATTATTCCTAGTCTATCAGGAAAGGGCTTCTTTATTAAAGGGAATCAGAAACTTTCCATGTTAATTGCCATCTTGTTTAATCCAGTTTTCTTTTAAGGGACTAAGAAATACCAAATGATTTTTAGTGAGTATAGAAAAACAATGTTAGTTTCTACCATTACCACAATTCCAACTTCCCAGGTGAACTGATTATCTCCCTTTATTTCAGGAACTGCCAGTTTATTTCTTTCCCTGTCCCCCTGTCCCCAAAAGCCCCATAGTGAAATTTAACACTCAATCCATTTCAATCAGTCTTGAGATTTTTAGTCCCCTCTTCATGCTATTTTACATGTGAAAATATGATTGTAGGCTCATTAAAAACTGAAATACTCATCATCCATCTGAATCTAATCTGACCAAGTACCCAAATTCCAATTAATTTAAAATTAGCTTTAACAGTCGTTCATTTTAGCTTGAACAAGAGCAAGGAAAGATAAAGGGAGGGGAAATAGTGGGATTAGAGCCTTAGCCCTATTTACAGCTCCCTTTGGCCAGCCCTTCAGCACCTCAGTCCCTTGGACTTCAAAGAGAATTCTATCTCTTGAAAGAATTATCCTAGCCTGTAGTGTCCTAGAGGAGAGCTATGCCTATTAAACTTGGCTTTTTAATGACTGAGAACACTATTAAGGGAAGGTAGAGTTTTGATTTACATCAATCAATCATGTATGAACTCTTCATCTTAGCTCATCTCTGTGCTTCCTTATCATTTCTTAAATCACCCTAATGCTCCAGATCAATATTATTCCTATTATTTCAGCGGACTTCTCCATTAAAGTGGATCTGAAACTCTCCATGTTAATTACTAGCTGTGTTAATGCAGTTTTCTTTTTAGAGGAATAGCAATGCCAAATGCTTTTTTAATGATGATAAAACACTAAGCATTTGGCAAAGGGATAGAGTCAAACTTTATCTCTTCTGAGTCATTGGTTTAATTTGGAGGTTCCTACAGGCAAAGTGTTCCTCCCAGTGTCTCAGGAGTACTTTCTTTAAAATGAGAAAGGGAGCTTCAGCCCAGTTTGGGGGGAGATGGGGTTGGTCAGCAAGAGTGGGGCCCCAAAAACAATCAGGACAAGCTTTTGACTATCTTGGTTTGTCATTATTGTCAAATAAGCTACTGGTATAGATAATTTATAGCTAGATAACCAAAACACTATTCAACTGCTTTACTATTTTGTGAATAAAGGAAGCAAAGGGTAAATGGCTTTAGAGCTTAAAGTAATATATCCTTAAAGTGAACAAAGGGGAGAACATCTTCTCTTCTTTTGTAGCTCAATATGCTCTGCACTCTCTACCCTATGGGCAGCAAAGTGGCACAATAGATAGAACTTGGGGCCTGGGGTCAGGAAGACTCATCTTCATGAGTTCAAATCTGGCCTTGGGCACTTACTAGCTATATGGCCATGGGCAAGTTGCTTAACTCCATTTGCCTCAGTTTTCTCATCTGTAAAATGAGCTGGAGAAGGAAATGGCAAACCACTCCAGTATCTTTGCTAAGAAAACCCCACATGAGGTCACAATTGAACATCATGCTCTGGATTCACTTTCCTAGGGTCAGGCAGATTACAACTTCTTTACTGCCACCAGTTTTATCCTCCTCCCGCTGAGTCAACTCTCACCTCTTCTTAGGTTATAGTGAATAACCCCAACTCTACTTCACTACTTAGCATCACTACTTTTAGAAAGGGATATTTACTTTGAAGATGTAAAAAGCAGCCTCCCCCAAAACAAAACAAAAAACTAAACCAAACCAGAACAATACTCTCCTTTATCCCAACATAGTCTCTAGGGAAAGTAGATTCAAAATCAGCTTATTATGAGTAGCTGTGATCTCCTTCCAGGCTGAATGAATGTAACACCCAACCTTCTCATCCCATTCCATGCCTCATCTCCACCAAGCCCCTTTCAATTTTTCTTCCTCTTTCTTCTCCTTCAAGAGTAGACAGTGGTAAAGTGAATGGTCAGAATTATTTGGGGATGGGAAAAATTGCTCTTTTCTCCTCACTACAAGTACTTCATTGTCAGAAAGCTTGAATATTTTCTGGGTATTTTTAAACTAACAATTTTGTTGCAAGTAAATTTACTTTTATAGCTGAAGAGGTTGCAATCTGCATTGGTGAAAGGAGTGCAATTTCAATCTTTCAAAGTATGGAAGTGAGTATAAGAATGCAACTCATCAAACAGCTAATGTCCTTCAATGATCAGCAAATTAATAGAATGAACCATTAAGTTTAAAACAAAAGTGTCAGCTCAGGCACATTTATTTAATTGAATACCAATGTCCTTTTTAGAAACTCTTAGTGCATCAAATGCATATATCTTTTTAGAATAAAATTTAGCACTGAGAACAAAATGGTAAATACAGCATTATAACCACTTCTCTAAGCTCTTTCATGCCAATTTGATGCACTATCAATCCTAATCTTACTGTGGCCATTTCCTCAAGTAATTCTAAAGGTTAAAAGTAGGAGCCCTTCCATTCTCTCTCTCCCTACCCATTAAGGATTCTGGGGAAACTAAACTATCCAAAACAAGTATTGTGAACAGTAGCATCCTTACCACTTGAAAGCTGCCTCTCAATAGGAGATATAAATGAGCTTAAGTGAAACCTCTGGGCTGGCATTTATAGATATCCATGAGTTTGCAGTGCTGATTGGTATAGATTGAAGAAGGAGTAATGAACCGTAGGAGATGTCTTTAGGGCAGAGCACAGAAAGCTCTGCTGGTCTCTACTATTCCTTGGTGGTTTTCTTTATGGTGTGTGTGCCTCTGGGGGAAACTTGACTTTTCCAAGATCTTCTGCACAGAGAAAGGGTTTGGATGGTGATGAATTCACAAAAAAAAATCAGCAGCAAGCTCCTGAATCCTTTCCATGGGTGTATTATGTTAGTATGATGGCCTCCTATTAATCAGCAGCTGTATAATCCCTATGTATTAATTTATTTGCTGAACAAAGATTTATTAAGCTCTTATTATATATACAATGTAAAGGCTGGTGCTGGAAGAGATACAAAGATAAGTTTTAACACTTGACCTCAAGGAGCTTAGATGATAATTTTAGTATTTACTGAAAATCCACTAAATTGGGAAAGATAAATGCACAAATAGCTATTACAAAGAAGAACGTGATTAGTACATAAAGAGTCACAAAGTGTAATGAGTTTAGGTGAACAGGTAAACATTACTGGATGGAGATATCAAAGAAGACTTCATGGAGATGACATTTCATATAAGCCGTGAAGAATGGACAGGATAGTGATTAATCAAGTGATATAATAATTATAAAGGGCTTAGCAAAGTGCCTAGAACATAGTAAATGCTATGTGAGTGTTACTATGATTGTTATTAATCATTAATTAGTGATGAAGGGCAGGGGAGGCCTTTCTAGGTATTAAAACGTAAAAAAGTAAAAGAGGTATGAAAGTGTGGGACATGTTCAAGAACAATGAACATTCTAATGAAATTGACTATTGAATACATGATTCATGGATACTGGGGAAAGAGCTCTGGTTCAAGAGTCAGAGAATTTGGGTTCAAAACCTACCTCTTAACGTTCACCACCGATATGAATCAGGCATATCTTTTAACCAACCTAGGTCTCAATTTCTTTATCTGTCATAGAAGGCCTATAAAAAGAACATATGATCAAAAAAGTGGGAGAACTAGACATGTAGTAAGAATAAGGAATGGACAGCAGCTAATATTCTTGCAATATCAGAGAACTCAAAGAAGTCCTTCAGCATACCAGGTAGACCAAAGATGACACAATAATGGAAAGATATGGACCAGAGTTCCGCAGGATGAGCAGGCACAGATGGACTGTGATCTGCATCATTGCAGGGGAATATCCACACTAGAGTATTTGAGTATAAGATTCAGTAGAGGACCAAACAAGATTTTTGATCAGCAAAGCAACATAGTTAGAACAATTCAATAAGAGGATTAATATGGATTGATCTTCAAAGTGTATTGAAGTAGGGAAAGACTGGAGGTGAAAAGATGGATGGATTATGATCACACAGTAGCACTCTAAACAATTGGTAATAAGAGCTTTGACTAATATATTTGTAATGGAAATGATGTAACTTTGTAAAAACAACTACTTTTTCATAGTTCTATTCATTCAATTGGATTAGTAGCTTAGTTATTAAGATCCTTGATAACCTGAAGTAATTAGTATAGATCCCCAAAAATAGAATTCAGAGACTAGAAAAATCTGGTTCCCTGCATACAGAAAAACTTCAGTAAAACAATCATAATTCTGTCTCTCCATACATAATATAATGAGAGGCAAAGCACCTGGTATGATTCTGTACCTAATGATAAAGACTCTATACTGACTTGTTCACTTATGGTTTGCAGAAGTCAATGTCTAGTCATGCCATTGCCAGAGCAGTGATCCAAGGTCCTTGAGAAGCCCAGAGTGCACAATAGGTAAACTAAGGGCCTACTGAGGCATGTTTGCTCATTGGTTGGCCTATCTGGACATGGTGTTAAAGAAACAGCTGCAGCTATATTAATTTCACCTGTAGAACTTAAACCCCATGAAACCCAGACTTCAAGAATTTTACAGGTGAGACAAGGACACACATGGCAAAGAATAAGCTCAGCCAAGGGTAGCTATATATGTGAGTGTGTGTGTGTGTGTGTGTGTGTGTGTGTGTATAGGAGCAAGATAGTTCTAAGATTGTGTTCATACATGCAAAGTTATAGGAAAGATTAAGTAGTACTTAGCTTTCCTAGTCACATTATGAATGTGGGTATGTCTCAGTAACTCAAAAGAACTTTGATTCATCAATGTGGTTATTCCTTCCACCAACAGAGATTATGAAACCTCCTTTCCTCCGGAGATGGTCCTCAGGAGTGGTGGTAGACAACAAAATTCCCAGTCTGGTGGCCAATTTTCTCTGAACTAAGCTTGAATATCCTTTGAAAAAAGACACTATCTATCACTGGTCCTATATTCAGATTTCTTTCCAGCTTGGTATG
Source organism: Notamacropus eugenii (assembly GCF_028372415.1). NCBI lineage: Eukaryota > Metazoa > Chordata > Mammalia > Diprotodontia > Macropodidae > Notamacropus > Notamacropus eugenii. The sequence continues at coordinate 647,881,247 of NC_092872.1, forward strand.
ACTCTCTAGAAGTCAAACTCTGCTGGCATAGCCTTTTATGAATGAATGAAAGAAGGAGTGGAAGAAAAGAAGAAAGGAAGAAGAGAAAGAAGAAAATATAGTCCTTATTTGATTTTGGGATTCTCATTCCACTCACTCCCATACTAAGGAATCAGGTCCCCCACAGTAAGGTTACATGGTATGCTCAGGGTACTAGGGGCACCCTCTGAAGATTTGGTCTTCTCTAATTCTATTTATTTGAACCCCTATTCCAGTATGTTCCCCTGCCCCAATGTTAACTGCCAGTAATTAGCTCTCTAGTTCCATGAAACCAATTAATATCCATTAAATTTTACAAAGGGGCATTTACTGAAAAGATATAGGAATAGAAATAAATATTACCCCTTAAAATCTAGGGCATGTTCTCCCCTATATCAACCACCTCAGCCCCTGGAGAGAGTTGCCTCAAATTTAAAGCAATTTCTGCAAGAATTTGCCCCACAAGTTCACTTCTGAATGTCTCATAGCCAAGGGATGAATGTGCTCTCTTGTAAGACCAAGAATCTTTACAGTAAGATTAATCCACTATTAGAACTGAGTCTTCAGGGCTATATTCATGGACCACAAACTCTGGCCTGTACTCTGGCACCCAGACCTCTAGTGGCCCCCTCTCCTGACCTTTTGAAACTCATAAGATCTCAGCTTGGTCCAGTACTCCACCTAAGAGTAGATACAAAATGACACAAAAGAGAAAGAAGCAAAAACAGGGCCATGTGCACACAGGCTACATGTCTAGACTCATTGGCTAGACCTAGTCTACCATTACAAAACAAAATAAAAAGCATTTATTAGGTGGGTACTGTGTGCCAAGTATTGTGGGAAGTACTGGGGATATAAATACAAAAGCAAAGACAGTCCCTGTATCCGAAGAATTTATATTCTGACACAGGGAGTCAACTCATACAGGAGAATTCTGAGTATAGAAGGGTATTTTGGATTGGAAAGTTGATGATGAGTAGAGCCAGAGGTGAGTAGATGACAGACCCTGCTAAGCGAGCATTACAGAGTGGATGTTTTATTTTGTTTTCAGAACAGGAAACTGAAGCATAGGATGGCTGATGATATTCATAAGTGGCCTGGCAATTGGTGAATTGGTCTTCATCAAAGTGAAGTGTGGTTTCATCCGAGTTCTAGATGTAGTAAGCAATTGAGGCAAACACCAACTGAGACAGCAGTACTCCTAGGACAGGAACTCTGGGCATGAAAGGGAATTCAGACATTTCTGAGACATCGTAAGTCATTAGAATAGGACATTGTTGCAGGTGTACAGGGGAAAGGTTTTTCAATACAGAAATTGTAGTATTTCATGAGTAGTTAATTTTGTTTCCTTGCAAAGCCAGTTTTACTTTTATGGTTAGAGAATCTGAATCCTTAAGAGTAAGCCACTGGAATGTAAGCTCCTTAAAGGTAAGAATGGTGCTTTTTATTTTGTATTTGTATATCTAGCATGTAACACAGTGACTTTGATAGCCACTCAGTATATACTATTTATTGTATAAACTGAATGATCGAATGACTCTTTAGCTTTATAATCTCTTCCCTCCTCTCAAGTCAACTCTGCTGCTTAAAACTAGGTTATTCAAAATTAGCTTGGTTGTTGTGGTTGGTGATAGGTTGGAAAAGCAATCTTCAGAACTTGGCAATGAGGTAGAGCTTCCACCCCACAACATAACTTTTCATAAAGGTTGCTCCAATGATACTGGGCCAAGAAGAAAGGGTAGCCTAGATAACCTCAATATGCTGATGATAAAAAGGGAATTCAGTGAAAATTTGTGGTGCAAAGCTCTAGAGCATTATCACATACACATCCATCACAGCAGCTGGTGCTAAGCAAAGGCGCTAAGAAAGATATTTATAATACCTCAGCTAAGGGAAAGGCTATTCAGCAGTGCAACAGCATCAGACTTGTTTAATCCTCTGTTACTGTGCTATTTGTGAGGATGGAGTGAAATGCTAGCTGTAAATGGGCACAGATCAAAGGAAAGATGGCATCTCCCTGGGTGTATACACCTGTGTCCCTACCTATGAGCATGTGTGTTTATTTTGAACATAGTGTGCTCCATGAAAGTCTTGTTTGAATAACTCATGGTTTCGCAGAGGTGACACTGGGTTCTCAAAGGGTAGACCAGTGGAGCATGGGCTCAGATATAGTCTATCATCCTGAAAGGGATGGGAAACCTGTGGCCTCTAAGACACATGTATCCTTCTAGGTCCTTGGGTGTGGTCTTTTGACTGAGTCCAAGTTTCACAGAACAAATTTTTTTAGTAAGGGGATTTGTGCTGTGAAGTTTGGATTCAGTCAAAGGGCTGCACTTGAAGACCTAGAAGGCTATATGTGACCTCAAGGCTACAAGTTCCCCATGCCTCTCTTAGGGTCTGGATAGTGTGTCTATTGTCTAAAGATCAACTTAGTTAAGTTTGAATAAATTCGTTTTTGGAAGATTGGACAGCAGGTATTTATTTTTCCGACATGTCAACTAATGAAAATTATCTTTTAAAGTATAGAGATTGCCATCTGAATCACTGGAAATATAGCTTGCACTGACAAATAGATCCTTGAAATGTAAATGTTCAATTGAATCCAACACTTATTAAACATCCACTATGTGTATAAGACCAGTGGATCTGTTTGTCTCTATATCTCTGTCACTTTCTCTCTTTCCAACTATCTATGTATCCATCCATCTGTTTGTCCATCCATCCATCCATGTATCCATTCATCCATCTATCCATCCATCTATCTCTCTATAATCTATCAATTAGATAGATGAGAGTGAAGAGGTCACTGGGCCTGGATTCAGGGAGATCAAAGTTGCAATCCAATCTCAGAAATTAACTAGCTTTGTGATCCTGGCCAAGACATTTGGCCTTTTCCTGCCTCAGTTTCTTCATTTATAAAATGGAAGTAATAATAATATGTATATTAAATTTCCATAAAATGTTAGTAACAATTATGAGTATCCTCTTTCTCCTTTCTTCTCTTCTTTTTTTCTTCCTCCTCCTCTTCTTATTCTATGCAGGTGCTGCTGTTTATTTCTTCTTGTCTCCCTATAATGACAAAAGTCAGTTAGTTTAGCCAGAGGGACTATTGAGGGGGTGCCTTTAATGCACAGTGAAGTTGAACTAAGCAACCTCTAACATCCCTTCCAGCTCTAAATCAATGCTCCAGTGACTTAAGCATGCAGAGAACTTTTTTCTAATTTTCTTTCCTTTCTTTTTCTTTTCTCTTAACACAATCTTGATGATCCATTTCAGGTACAAGTTCTTCCAAAAACTATCTATACCTGATTAAGTATCTGTGATACAGTCTTCTTTTACAAAATCCCCACAGCCAGGACCTGCACTAACATCACCCATCTTCTGAAACATGTTTTCCTCACATGTAAAACATTCATTGAGAAGTAGTGTTGCAAAGTAAATAGAGTACTGGACTTGCAGTCAGAAAACATAGTTTTCAAATCACACCTCAGACACTTACTAGACTGGTGGTGAGCCTGAGGAAACATCTTTGTTTCTTTTTGTACCTTAGCTTCTTTACCTGTAAAATGAGCTTAATACCTTCTATGATCCCTTCCTGTTCCAAATCTATATTCCTATAAAAGCCCCCTTTTTATTGTTAGAATCTCCTAAAAAAACTTACAAATGACTTAAGAGATTTAAAAGATAATTTTATTATGAAATTTAATAAAGCAAATCAAACTACAAAAAAATGGTTACATGAATCATGGAGTCACCAATAAGGAATATATTTACTAATTCCAGGTTTCTGAGTTGTCTGATCTGAGGTCTATTGAAACTGACAAATATTCCAAATAAGGTAGAATTCTCCATCTTTTTCAAACATGTTTCTTTGTCTTATCTGTGGGTGTTGGTGCCCTACCTTTTCTTTCCAACACCATGTCATTCAGTACTTCTGCACAGGAGGAGACATTATCTCTTAGTGATCAATTAATCAACCAACACACATTTGTTAAGTACCTATATTCCAGGACATGAATGAAGCAGTCTCTGTCCTCAAGAAGTGGTATATGGGTGGACAGAGCTACAAGTGACAGTTAGGGTGTGAGCAACTTTCAGGTCAGGCTCATTGGGGCTCCAAGAAACTGTAGCTGGGCTTGTGGATCTTAATGTACAAGAGCGTATACTGGGTTCTATGTTAGTAGTTGCATGGGTTTCTAAGTAGTGAATTAAGAGAGTAGGGAGAAAAGATGTGGAGGAGGAGTAATGAGTTGCTTAATTCATACTTAGGTCAGCTACTGCATCATCTCGGGGTTCCTATCAGTGGGTGAGCAGGACTTCTTACTGGGCCACATGGTCTTATGCCTAGTTTATTGGGTGGGTCAAACTCCCAGCTGTAGTGGGTGACTGGGTCTCCAACATATTCAGCCAAGGTTTCAAAATCTTTAACAGTAGGCAAGAGGTGCTCAGAAAGCTTCATGTCCTCCCCCATCTCTACTGGGAGCTGCCCAGCACCCAGAAATTGTGGTAGCAGTCAGTAAGGAAAATGAAGGCAGCTACTATGGTCATACCTCAGTTTCCAACTCCAGCTGCTCATGGTAGGATATCTAGCATTTTTCTCCCTGGGCACTGGTTTCCAGGCTATGATCAAGGGCACATAAAATCTAAAAAAGGGATTAGTGGTGATAACCTAATCAAAGGAAATTACCAGGGGGATGGTGTGAGTTTCAGTTCAGGGCCATTTTGGCTTGAGATGCTGCTTGAGATGTTTGGGAGGAGGGCTCTTTGCCAGTAATTGGGTAGTTTTATAAGTAGTTAATAGTAGGGAGAAGGAGTTTGGTAGGAGATTGAGGGTGCCTATTTCATTCTTGGGTCAACTGCTACAAGTTCCTGGGGCTCCTATCAGTGGATCTGCATGACTCAGTCCTGCTGAGAGGTCTTTGTTAGTTCTTCCAGGGATAGATGGGACTTCAAGCAGCCTTGATGGGGAATAGGTCTGTCTTGGCATTAGGTAGAAAGAGTGGCTAGTAAGAATTGCTCCCAGGGCCTACACCTTGAAGAGAGGCTCAGGATGACTTATCTTCATTCTTCCTCAGCTATGGTTCTGACTTCTAGACTTCAACTCATTGTTCTTGCTAGGATACCTTCATCTGACCCATTACTGTTCCTAAACCCAGGTGATCGAGGTATGTGGCCTCAAGCCTGAACCTTAGGAGGCTACATGCTTAGATGAATAGCAAATTCTAAAAACCCCACATGAGTATGATATGCAGTCACTTTGACCCACAGTAACTTGGTAACCTGCCCAATCTGAGACAAGAACATCACTTCAAAACCTGATTTTAGAATTGACTCTTAGCCTGGAACCTGATGCCTCTATGCCAATAGGGTGACTGAAAGGAGCATTTTAGATATTCCTCTATAGGAAAAGTAGCTTGAAAAATATAATCAAAGACCCCCCAATCCCTAGTCTCTCTCTTGAGCACCAGTCATCTACCACTAACTACCTATTGAATACTTAGACTTGGGTGTCCTGTAGATATTTCAAAATCAACATATCCAAAATACAGATAATTATATTTTCCTAAAAACCCTTCTCACTTCTCAACTTTTATGTCATTGTTAAGACCTTCTCCTAGTTGCCCAGTCTGGAAAACTCAGTGTCACTCTCCACTCCTCACTTATATTCACCCCATATATAGAAGCTATTGCCTACCCTTGACATTTTTACCTTCAAAATATTTCTCACATACATCTCCTTTTCTCTACTCAAGTACTTACCACTTAAGTACAAGCCCGCATCATCTATTTCCTAAACAATTGTAATGTCTTTCTAAGTGGTCAACATGTCAAAAGTCTCTCCCTATTCCATTTTACCCTCCAATTCAGTTGTCAATGTTATTTCCTAGCATGCTGTTCTGACCATGTCACCCCTTTCTCGGTAAACTCCAGCGGTTCTGTTACCTCCAGGGTCAAATAGATACTCCTGTTTGGCATTTAAAACCCTTATCAACCTGTCCTCCTCTTGACTTTTCACTCTGCTTATACTTTACACCCTCCATGTACTCTATGATACAGCAAAAGTAACCTTCTTGCTGTTTCTTCCACACAACACTCCATCACCCAACTTTGTCCCCTATGCCTCGTATACTTTCCCTCCCTCCCTCCACACTTTCCTTTAAGACTTAGTTTAAATCTTCCTGCTTCAGCAGGACTTTTTTGTTCCCACACCTTCACTTTCCATCTACTGTGTATGTATCTTTTATGTATCTAGCTATTTCTTCATAATTTTACCCATTCTAATGTGGTCTCCTTGAGGACAGGGACTTTTTTTTTCTTTTCTTTCATGTCCAGCAGTTAGCATAATGCTGGCATATGTTAAGTACTTAACAAATGCAGGTTGAATGACTATCAATTAATAATTACATACTATGTATGGGCTTTTGTATCATGTTACATTTTGAATTTATGAGTATGGGGGATTAACATCATGCATACATTCTTCAATATCCCAAAGAACCTCTAACAAACACATAAAATCATAAAACTTAAACCCCAAAGACCTTGACATACTTCAAGATGGGATGTACAGGATCAAGTGAGTTACAGGGTAATTTTCATATTCTCAAATAACTATATTATTTTTCCTGCTATTTCTGTTATGAAATCTTTTCTTTAGCTGAATATCTTATGATATTCAGCCTTTCAGCCTGCATTGCTCTGGTGGCATAATGTTTTCAAGTCTTTCCTAACAGAACCTTCTATATTACATACACTATCTTGTTACACATTAGGTGTCATTAAATATCTATTTCATTTGTCATAAATTTCAACACATCTGCATTAAATCGAAGACCTGGCTTAAAATTGCTCAATACTGGGCTGTCACTTAGTATTAGACCAGAGAAAGTCGATTCGCTGGCATGTAAAGACCTTAAAAACAATTTTCATCTGTTACTAAGAAAACAAAAATTGGCTTTCATGTTGTGAATTTTAATGAAAAAAGAAATTATGTGGACTTTGCTTCAAGAAAGTCTTTATGGGAGTAGTGGGGTTGATTCCTGTTTTTTTTTTTTTAATACTTGCTGTCATTTGTCAACTATCATTCTCAATTTTAATAAGTTCATAGCCCTAGATAAACAAAGGTAGGTTGCTTCAGTTGACATACACACAGATATATACATGGCTCAACAGAGACAGATAATTATGTATATATCTTGTTTCAGTTTCACATTTTCCATGACAATGGACAGAAATGGTTAAGCAGATTCTTTAAAAGTCAATTTGGATTAAAGAGGAAAATGATTAAAAATGAAATATAATTGGAAATTTTTATTGTTAAATTCCATATGTATGTGTGTGTACACACACATATGTATATATACATACACACATATACTGTAGGTTCCTCTCATAAAGCACTGTGCTAGGTGCTGGGGAGATACAAAATTTGTTTGAATAAAACAAGCTGATGGATCCTGTGTTGCCAGGAGATGATTACTGATTCAAACCCCGCCGCCCCCCCCAGAACAAATGCACCAAACTACTTTATTGAGCCCCTGAGGACTACTTGGAGAGCTGTTATATATAAAGTATAATTGCTTGCATTCATGTAGCTCCTTAATGTTTGCAAAGTACTTTATAAACATCATCTCATTTAATCCTAACAGCAATCTTGGAAAGTAGATACTATAATTATCTCCATTTTACAGATGAGGAAACTGAGGCAGATAATAGTTAAATGACTTACTCTGGGTCACACAACTAGTAAGGTAAGTGACTGAGGCTGGTTTCCTGACTTTAGGGGTGATGTTTATCTTCTCAATCTAATAAATCCCAGGTGCTTAAGAGAGAGGCAAGTGTTATGGGAGATCTGATGGGAGAAATTTGATTATAAACTGGGAGATCTGGAAGGACAGCCTGGAGGAAGTGGTATTTAAATTGCATTTGAAAAGGGCTAGAATTCAAGAGGTAGAGACAAGGGTATAAAGGTATCCTAGAATCACATATATGTACATATGAGTATAGTGAAAGAGATAAATCCGTCAGTCTGTCTACCTACCTACTTGTCTCTCTCACTCTCTCTCTCTCTCTCTCTCTCTCTCTCTCTCTCTCTCTCTCTCTCTCTCTCTCTCTCTCTCCTATCTACCTATCTATCTATCTATCTATCTATCTATCTATCTATCTATCTATCTATCTATCTATCTATCTATATCCCACTATCCCACTTGGGACAAATTTTCTAAAGAAAGGGACTATTTCATTTATGTCTTTGTATCCCTAGCATTTAACACCTAGAACAATATTTGGGACATTCCAGGTGCTTAATTAATGCTTGTTTGGTTGATTTGCAAAGTTAGATAAGTGAGATGGAACTAGGTTATAAATGCCTTGAATATCGGTCTAGGAAGTTTCAACTTTACTTGGTTAACAAATAAAAAGTGATTCCAGGGTTTTGAAAATAGAACTGATGCAACCAGATCCCTGCATGGGCAGTTATATCTGGAAGCCATTTGCTAGATGGATTGGAGGAGGAAAAAGGGGAGGAGGTTGTCTTTAATAACCTCTTTCAATGATCCATGCAGGTAGTAATGAAATAGTGACAGAAAGAATAGAGAGATTAGGACAAATGGAAGATATTGCAAAGACAGAATGGCCAGGACTTGTAAGTCACTAGATAGAAAAGGTGAAGAAGAGGGAAGAGTCAAAGATAAACAGGGTTTTAATCTTGGTAAAGCCAAAGAATAGTGGTTCCATGGACAAAAATAGTGAGGGGGGAGTACATTTCTTTCCAAGGATTTAATGAGGTTACCAAAGAAAAGAAGAGAACCTGAGTCAGAACTTGGCAAATACTTGTCTTAAGGGTTTAGAAATACAACAAGGAGCCAATAAGAAGGTGAATGAAGGGGAGGTTGCATGATGTAGAAGTAAGAATACTGGATATATGCAGATATCACTATAGAAGGCACTTGAGGGAACCCCATTCCTTTAGGCAACAGAGAACAGAACTGGAAAGAACCCTTTCCTGCCATTTCCTTCCCAGATACTACCAAGACTGTCTCCCCTTCCCAAAATTAGGGGCCCAGATATGACCACTTATTATTACAGTTCTTTCAGTAACAGGATTACTAGCCCTCATTCCTGAGAAGCAGAGTACATCAGAGTACTACTCCTGGAGTTAGAAATACCTGGGATCAAATCTTGCCTCATATACTTATTGCTTCTCTGCCTCAGTTTTCCCATCTATAAAAAGAAATGATTGGACTAAACACCCAGTTCTAGATCTAAGATCTAGGATCTTATGGTGTGAACTGCAAGTGGACCCTAAGCATTACTGGAGCATCTCATCTGTCTTCTGATGAATTCCATACCCCTGGGAATTGTCATCTGCCTTACCACAGCACTCTAAAGACCACTTGACCCTTCCAACTACCCTTTAGTTCAACTTTCCTATGTGTGTTCTCTCTCTTAATTGGAATGTGAGCTCCTTGAAAGAAGGGACTGCCTTACTTTTTGTTCTTGTTTGTTTGTACTTGTTGTTGTTTATGCCTGATAGTTAGCCTGTTCACGCAGAAATTATTTAATGAATGCTTTGGCTTTCACTCACTCACTCATCCATCAGTTCATTTGGAGTTGAGTCCTTGAGTTTGAACACTTGCCTTAACAGTTACTAGTTGGGAGATTTAGCCTTTCTGAGCTTCAGTTCCCTCATTTGCAGAGTAGGAGGCAATATATCACTTACCTCAAAAGACTATTATGAGGGAAGCTTTTTGCCAACCTTACTGTGCTATATATAAATATGAATTAATTGATTTATTCCAGTGGTGGGGAATCTGCACCCTCAAGGCCACATATGACCTTTTGAATTGAGTCAAAGGGTTACACTTCAGGACCTAGAGGGCCACATGTTCCCTACCACCGATTCCATAACAATTAGAAAGGCAAGAACCAAGGGGTGGGTGTTTTAGAAACCAAGGGAAATGGAGGAGAATACAGACTAAAAAGAATACCCATGAATGTATAGCTTCAGTATATCACTCAAGACTTTTCAAAGAACAGTTTTAGTAGTGTGGTGGGGATGGGAACCAGATTGGAAATTCTTGAGGGGAGACTGAATCAGATGTTGCTCATTTTCAAGAAATTTGACTGTGGATCTGAGGTAGAAGACTGAATGGTATAGATGGCCAGAAGAAGATATTTTGGAATGGAGAATGTTTGTAGGCAGAAGTGAAGGTGAGAGTGATGAAGTAGAAATTAAAGATGCCTGGAAGAAGGTAGGCTTTCTGAAGGGAGTGGGAAGGGATGGGATTTAAGGAACTGGTAAAGCACATTAGTCTTAGCAAAAGGTAGGGAGGCTTTTACCTCTGAGTCATGGGAAAGGAAAAAAAGAGAATAAGTGATGAGGTTGAAAATTTTTGCAGAGTGGAAAAAAGTTGAAGACACTCTCATCACATGACTTCAGTCTGTTTAGCAATGTAAGAGGCAAAGTCATCTGGGAACTATATCTTGGGTACAGTAAGATACTTAATGAAAGAGAAAAAAGTTTTGAAAGAGGTGATATGAAGGATATGATGGGGAGTCAATAAAAATCGAAACCAACTTTTCTCTTTCATCAATTTTCAACCCTTTCCTTACACTGGCTCCTTCAAATCTTTCTACATTCTCAAATAATTTCAGAAGTTCTGTCAATATGATGATCAAATCAATCTTTGCCATTTTAGCATAATTCCTTTCACAAGTTTAAAAAATATTTTAATAATAATCATATTGATAATAGCTAGAATTTGTATAGTGCTTCAAGATTTTCAAGGTGCTTCACATATGAATATGTATATGTTTTACATATATGTATATATTATATATGTGTTTTATTTGATCCTCATAACAACTCTTTGAGATAGATGCTGTTATTATTATTATTAATGAGAAAATAGTGCAAGGGTTAAGTAAAGTCATATGACTCAGACATGCAAAAGGATAGAAGAGATTATTCACTTTTCTTTTTTAAAAGAAGGAAATTGATATCCCAAACAGGCTAAGTCACTTCCTAAAGCTCACTTTAGTTATGAAGTTAGTTAGAAGAATATTCTTTGAATTGTGAGCTCCTTAAGGGCAGGAGCAATCTTTTGCTCTTTTTATTTCTCCAGCACTTAGCACTATGCCAGGCACATAGTAGGTGCTTAATAAGTGTTTACTGATTACTTGATAGGATTTAACCTGAAAGTCCTTTTCACTTTTTTTTTAATGAGTGGGAGATAGGGTGCTTATGGGCAACCTAGTACAGTACCAGGGAAAGTAGCAGAAAGAAAGAAATTAGAAAAAAAGAAATAGTACTAAAATGAGATTCTCATCTCCCTTCTCTTCTTCTTCTTCTTCTTCTTCTTCTTCTTCTTCTTCTTCTTCTTCTTCTTCTAGGAAATTGATGTGTAACTCACATTTTAAAAATCATCAGGATAAGTGAAGGGAAAAACTCAGGATATGTCATAGAAGTCAGAATTTCTTTTCAGAAAAGGAGAACTTGGGTGACAAGAGATGAAAAAGCAATTGAATAAGTCAGTTGGGTTCATCACTTATATACTGTCTTATAAGTCTCTAAAAAACAAACAGGAAAAGGACTTATAAACAAAATATTCATGAAAAGAAGGAAAATTCTGAGGATAATCAAGATCATATAGTAATTCTTACAGTAATTCATATAATAGTTCTTCCTTTGTGATTTAGACCACTGATGTGTTGTCTTGCTCCTGAGATGAAGAAAAATGCTCAGTTAAAAAAAAATACTTATGTTGTATTATTGTATCTAGTATACATTTCATTGTGTAATTCATTTCTGTAAGAAAGATACTCTTGTAAATGGGATCAAAAGAAAGAAGTATGGAGAAGGAATCTCTGAGTAGAGCTTGATATTTCAAACTGCTTATGCTTATTCAAGAACTGATTCTGTCTCTTCAAAACCAAATTCCCTCCTAACTCTTTGATTTGTTAATAGTATCATTTTCTCTAATCACTGGGTCGAGTTAAACTTGAGTCATCTTGATCTTCCTTCTGCCTTACTTTCCCCTCAATCTGTATTTAATTAATCCTCAATAACTCTTGATTTTTCTGTTTAACAGTTGCTCAAATCTGTTTAGTTTTTAGTTGGTCTCTTAAATCTGTCCCTATTTCTCTATTTCTGTTGCTACCACACTAGTTAAAAATATCACAGAATTCCTGGACAATCCCAGTGTTCTCTAATTTGGTCTCCTTGCCTCTAGCTTTCAATTATTTAATGTTCTCAGCACACAATTTCCAGAGTAACTTTTCTATACCATAGTTGTCATCATGTAGTCTTGTCAGAGATCTTCAATGGTTCATTATTGCCTGTCTGATTGTTTGATACAGCAATCAAGCCCTTTATGTTTTGACACCAATTCATTTCATATTTTCATATTTCATATTCATCTTCATTAAATTATTTTGTTATGATTTTTAAAATAATCAGCAAACAATCCAATATGAAAAGAAGAATGAGATTATATAAGAAAATATGAATTTCTTTCATCTACACTTTTTTTAAAGCAAATATTAAATTAAACATCTTCACAAATTTACCTTATGTCTATGTCCTTTTAGGGACTTCTTTTTGTTCCCTTCTTTGTATTTTAATGTCATTAATTTTTCTTTCTTTCTTATAATTTTTGTCATCCTTCCACGAAAAAAATAAAAGCCTTCACTTTTAATAAATAAATATAGTTAATAAAAATTAATGAACACATTGACAATCCCTGAAAAGTCTATTTCATTTTGTGCCTCCAGAAGATCCTCTTTTTGCCAGTAGTTGGAAGGTAGGCTTCATTTTTGTGCTTCTGAAGTCATATTTGTCACTGCTTTGATCAAAGTTTCAAAGTTGTTTTCTTTTATATTAGTGGCTCCAAAAATGCAGCATACAGATACAAACTACCACAAAAAAAGATCATCCAAACCAGACTGAAATGTAGTTGGGAAATCTTTTTTAAAAAATTAAAAATACAGCAGAACTTGGATAATGTCAACATATGGTTTTCTAGGTCAATATGTGGCCCTTAAGAACTGTTTCTATTTGATGTCACTAAGTGATTGTGATGACCAATTTTCCCCAGGTTCTTGCCACTTCCCTGTGAATCAGTTTATTCAAGCTTTCCTAGGTTTCTCAGCATTCATCATATTCATAATTTCTTAGAGCAAAATAATACTCCATTGCATGCATATACAACAATTTGTTCAGCCATTCTCTCAACTACTAAGTACTTATTTTGTTTCCAGTTCTTTTCTACAACAAAAAGTGCTACTATAAATATTTTTTAAATTATGAGTTCTCTCCCCCTGTCTTCGACCTGTTTATGATATATGTTTGATAATAATATTTGCTAGGGCAAAGGGAACCCATTAGTACCTTTTGTATATAGTTCTAAATTGCTTCTCACAATATTTGAACCAAACCTACAACCCCAGCCCACACCCCAATTATCTTTTTTCCACTCTTTTCATCTTTGACAATTTGATGGATATAAGGTGGAACTTTAGAGTTGTTTCAGTATACATTTCTCTTGTTAGTAGTGATTTGAAGCATTTTAGATATTACTATTGATGACATGCATTTTTTTCATTTCATTTGAAAACTGTCTATTAAGTATCTACTGGAGAGTTAATCCACTTTCTAAACATCTTTCCACACAATCCTCTGAAATAACTATGAGCCATAGTAATCCTTGAGAAGGAATATTGTCTAGTGCCTGCAGTACTAGTCTGAAAGTAAAGGATATATGGATTAGAATCTCATCTATAACACTAATTAGTTGACCATGGTTAAATAATTTATTCTTTGTGCCTCAGTTTCCTCTTCTATAAAATAGAAATATAAGTACCTGTAGTATATATTCTACTTTGTTATTTGTGAGTCTCACATGAGATAATATGTGTGAAGCACTTTATCAGTTTTAAACTATAAATATGTCACTTCTTATTTATCATTTTAATTATTGTTACATCTAAACTATCATTCAAGAAATACTCACAGGTACCAAAAGAAATAAGAATTTTTAAAAATCTTTAAATATTCAACAACTAGCATAATCCTTTAATCTATTGTAAATTTTAAGTACTTAATAAATGTTGGATTTTGAACTTGGATCAATGAGAAGGAAAAAAATCACTATTTTATAATGTCAGCATTGATTAGAAATTCCTACAAATGGCACAGTGGAAACAGTATTGTATCTGGAATCTGGAAATGCAAATTTAAATCCTAGCTCTGTCCTTTATTCCCTGTGTAACCCAGAACAAGTAGATTAACCTCTCTCTGGGCCTCAAGTTTCCTCATCTGTCAAAAGAAAGAGGTGAACTGGATGACCTCTCAGGTGCTTTCCAGACCTAAATCCATGATCCTCCTCTCCTATAATTAAATTGACTTCAGCCAATTTGATCAAAATCTACCAGAGTCAAGAATGAGTCTACCAGAGTCCAGAGTGATAAGCAGGCAGACTTGCTCTAAAGTGACTTAATAACTCCTGCATTTCTGATTCTAATGTTAATATAACAATCGAGTTGTGATCTAATTAATGTAGGTATCCCTTCCTTTGATGTACATTAAAACCCATCTGTGCCTTCCCATTCTGTGAGATTTTTGTCCATTACTTCTCATAAATTCAAGAAAGAAGGTTCATTGAATGTGCTGTGAGCATTCCTTGAATTCTCCTGAAATAACAAAGACATAAAATTATATTTTCTCTCGCTCTTAGCCTGTCTCTAAAAATCACTTACTCTTCAATCATATCCTTTGAATATTTCTCTATCACAATTTCTTGTTTATAATAGGTTGTCCTCCACTCATACCCACCAAGCAGCTTTCTTTTCAAGTCCTTTTGAAGAGGTTTGTATGCTTCACAACTGTACAAGATCACCAGAAGATTATTGATATTAAAAATGTAGGCCTTTTGTTTTAGGGAAAAGTTAAGACAACTTTATAATTATCCAAAATTAATTCAGTCCATATCTTGATATCTTCTCATCTTTCAGATACTTTGAGAATTGATCCTCAGTATTCACAAAACTATTGCTGCCAGCATGGACCTTCTCTTCCTTGGTCCAAACCAATTGTTTTTCCTATCTCTTTTTTCATTACCTCTATTTTTACTTCTGTAGAAACACCTGGAGCTGTGATGTTAGAGCCCAATTATGGTGACTTCACTGTCCTTGATAGAATTTTCTATGAAAATATTTGCAGATCTTTTCCATCACATATTTTTTGTCCATATAGTTTCCTTTTGAAATGTTGTCAAAGTAAATTTACTTAGGTCTTTCACCAATGTATTTTAATACTGTTCCCCTCTCCCCTTGCCCTCTACTTCTCATTGTTTTATGAAGTGAAATTATTCATATTCACCATTCTAATTTTTCAAATAATTTTTTATTCCAAACTGATATTGTCTTTGGCTGCCAAATATCTTCACTTGGCAAGTAAGTTAGTTGTAAGTTGGCTAAGGTCATTTTTAATTTAGTTTAGTTTAGATTCCTCCTTTGCCCCACCCACATGGCCTGTTGGTAATAATAATGAGTGATTTATAATCATTACAATTCTGTATAAAATTGTGATTGCCATTGCTGTTCCTTTCTACATTCCTTTTCCATATCTTATTATCAATAATTTGTGTCAGTAAGTGAAGTTGGAATTATTGTAATTGCATTTTACATTTTTTCTCATTTTTATTCTTCTGTTAATTTCAATTTTTGCTTGAATAAATTACTGGTTCTACTGTAAACAGATAGCTAAATCAGGAATGACTCCCATATCAATAACAAGTCAACTTAATGTTTTAATGTTAATAGTTTACGTTATTATTTGGTAATCACCACAGTGACTTCTGATTCATTTCTCAAAGAAAATATTCACTATATGTGGGCATGAGAGTTCTAAATGTTGCCTATGAGACTTTGGCCTCTCCCATTCCTTACTCTTGATAAATATTTTCCAGTCCATGTTTTGCCACCCTAACATCTGCCCATCTTGAAATCAAAGAATGTTAAAATAAATATTTAATTTGAAAGGACAATACATTTTATGTGTAGAATTTGTTTTTTCATCTTTTGAAATGTATAACACACAAGTTGCTGTCATTTCAATGTGACCATTTATAAATACCCGTCATGAGTGCCTGCAGCATGACATGAGCCAATGCCCCATGAAATGGTTTCTTGCTGCCTTTGGACAGGCAACTCCACTAATTTCTTGATTTGCTTTTCTTAGGAGATCTTGTGAGCCATCTTCTCACTTAGCTGCAACTTCCTTCTGTCATCTGGTTTCATTTATAGCTAGAAGGTTAAGATACATATGATTTAGTTCTTCCAGTCATATGTCTGTCTACTCAGTGGTTACTGAACAAAAATCTCACATTTAAAATACCAAATATCAAATTAATATTTATAGATAGTCTAAAAGCTATAGTTATTAGCATCCTTTGCCCTTTTATTTTTACTATTGTCTTTGTAAAAGCAGAAATGGACTGAAAAGGAACGAGGGCCATTTTGCATTCAAATTTGTATCCAAGGTCTTCATGGCCAAAGAGTTCTTTACCACCTGATTACCCTGCTGCTAATGAGGCTCTCAATACTTAACTGGGTTGAGCCTAAGAAAGCAGACTGCATTCTATTGCCAGCATTATACTCATGGTCTTTCAACATGGTAGAAACTGCCAACCTTCACTAACTGACATAGCCTTCAATAACTCAGGGCCCCTTTATACCATAATGAGGCATTGACATAGGATTTTGTGAAAATGAAGAACACTCAATAAATGTTTCATTAAGTTAAAAAAAATCAATCAACAAACATTGCATGCCTGCTATGTACCAAGTACTCTATGAAGTGCTGCAGGATATACAGAAAAGTATAAGATGTGATTCAAGATGTGTGTACGTGATCCCATGAAACATACTTTAACAATTTAAGTGAGGAGTTTAAATTGTAAAGCCAGAGTAGAAAATAGCTTAGTAATGGATAACCTCCTGAGCAATTATATTAGGTAACCAAGTGGTAGGGAAAATTGTTTTTTATTAACTTTTACTACTTCTATCTTTCTCTCACAAAAAACTAAACCTGGAGATGTAAGTATTTTTTTTTTACAGTGTAGTGGTGACAATTTATGGATTCAATAATTTCTCACATGCTACTTGAAAAATGTTTCTTTATCCAAAGGTTAACTCCTTTAGGAGTACAAACCTCTAAATTTTCTCTGTTGCTCTATTAGTTGGTACAACCAGATTCACTGAACTCATAAATCTATCCGTTTTCTAGTCTATAACAGAATAATCCCTGAAATCTCATAGATATAAATGGAATTGCTAATTTTCAATAAATCTACAGTAACAGGTAATAGTGTCATGGTCCCCCAGTTCCAATCATTTTTGCGATAATAAATGACACCACAGAAGGCTCACTTTGGGTCATAAAATTTAGTGATCAGGATACAGATTTTAACCCCCAATGTACTTTAAAACTCCCCATTCCTTTGTTAACTGAAAAACGTATGAATTCCAAGAGTCAGCCCTTGTTTAAGACAGATTAGAGGTTGGGTGGAAAGAAAAACATGAATTAAGGGATTTCCCTAATTTATTCTTGCTGTTGAAAGCAGATAGAAGCAGACATTGAACTTGCCTAGGCATACTGCAGGTCATTTTGAAATTATATATTTTACTAAATTTAAATAAATAGGTATTTAGGCAAAATAATGAATATAAGCAATTATTAAAAGCTGTACTAATTGCAGGGGACACAAAGAAAACATAAAATCATAATTTCTAAAAATTGTTATCTATTTAAAATGATGAATAAGGATATATATTATCCTAATGATGATCAAATTGCTTTCTTTGAGGGACAAATTTCTTCAAAGCACTTAAATACACATTTGTGTATTTAATTATCGAGTGCTTTGAAGAATATTCAAATGCATCTGTGATCTCATTTATTCAGGACTTTCCACTAGTTTTGGGGGATCAGAACCTATCTTGTATGATTCTCATTCTAAAATTCTCCTCAAAGTTCACCACAAAAGGTTTTGCCCACTGTGCTCGATGTCTCTCTTGCTTTCTTCGGACATTTCAAGGGTGTAGGAGAAGAATCTACATGTTATATTTTGCTCTTGCCATGTTACCTGCTTATATTCTCTTTCTGCTGTTCTGTTTTGTGATGGCTTCAATTGCTCCTGGTCTTCAGTTCCTCTTGGTTGCATATTGTAACTTGCTTGTATCCACTTTGTACCTTTCCATTGGCGTCTGTGTGATGATAATGTTTGGTTCTTCAGAAACATTGATATGCCAAGTCTTGCTGTCATACAAACAAAAACTGGTAAAATACTTGTATCAATGATAGGGGACTCTGCTATCATGGGGAACTTTGGGGCAATAAACGTGCTTTGTAATTTTCCAAAAATAATTCAGCCAGTTTTCTTCCTCCTTCTAATTTCTCAGCCCAGTGTCTCCATCTATACTGTCTTTCCAAAAAATATATACCGTGAGAAAGCTCTGTAGGGTGTTTATCCAGAAACATGTTAAAATTTTGGCCATAGACATTCTCCATCTATTTTGGCTTTCCTGTGTGGATGAATAGGCCATAGTCCTTTGAGTAATAACATGCACACAAGTGCAGAATACGTCTTTTGGGTTCTTTGTTGGCAAAATGATGCACTGTAGTTCTTTTTATTGTTTTTATGACTCACTTCCTCACATAAACTGTCATTTGCATGTGTAGATATATATAGAAAGAGACATTATAGTGTAATTGGTAAGGCTCCAAGCTTGGAGCAAACAAAATCTGTGTTCAAATCTTTTCTCTGGTGCTTACAAGTTGGGTGACACTCGTCAGCTGCTGGACCTCTCTGAAGCACAGTTTCCACATCTCTGTATTTGGGACATTAATATCTATACTTCCAATCCCACAAGTTTTATTTGTGGTGAGGTTCAAATGATATAATATAGATGAAAGCATAACATAAATGCCATTTATTCAACAACATAATGTGCACAGGATAATTGGATCAGCTAGGTGGTACAGTGGATATGATACAGGACATGGAGTGAGGAAGACTCACCTTCCTGAGTTCAAATCTGTCTTCAGACACTTACCAGCTGTGTGACTCTGGGCAAGTCACTTAACTCTGCTTTAGTTTCCTCATCTATAAAATGAGCTAGAGAAAAAAATGGCAAACCACTCCAGTATCTCTGCCTAGAAAACCCCAAATTGGGTCATGAACAGTTAGATATGACTGAAAATTGACTGAACTGAATAAGATCACAATTTACTACTTTTGAAGATACTAAAGTGAATTAGACTATATCTACGGTATGTATCTACTATGGCTAAATTAAAGCTAAAATAGCATCCAGTTATTTTGAATGTGCTAACTAAACCTTTAAAGTTATTGTTCTTTAAAGCTTAAGTTCTTAAGAGGGTCATCATCTTTTTTGTTTGTTTGCTCAAGGGGTTCTTCCCTCTACCTCATAGAGCTCCTCACTTCATTCAAAGCATACCTCAGGTTATGCCTCCTACATAAGGTCTCTCTTGTTCTCTCTTAAAAAAGTTTTGTACTTAACTTACTGCTCTACACATTGCACTCATTTGGTAGAGAGTAAGCTTCTTGAGGGCAGGAACTATTTTTTTAGTTTGTAACCCAAGTGCCTAGCACAGTGCCTGGTTCCCAAGAGCTGCTTACTAGATGCTTATTAAATTGAAGAAACATAGAGCATTCTTCTATTGCCCAAAACAGAAGAAAATACAAAACAACAAAAAAAGCAGTTTGTTTCGACTTGGCTCACTTTTTAACAGAACAGGTTGATGGCATTATAATCCAGATTTGGGAATATTCCTGTTTTTCATTGTCAGCAGGACTTATGCGTAAAGCACACTTGTTTATCTTTAGGCATGCAGTGAGATTTAGTTGAGAACACATATCAAATGACATATAGGTTTATATATATATGCATATGTATTATATATGTGTGTATGCATGACATTACATGTAACTATATATTCTATATCATTACTTGAAAATAAATGGCATGAAAGAATTTGGCATAAATAAGTGAAACTACAAAGTCTCCAAAACAGTAGAAACCCTCAAAGTGCTTGTTTTTAAAATAAACATTTATAATAAGAAAAATAATGCAGTTCCAGTAATCTTGACAAGAAAATTGGCTTCACCGGCCAGATCAGTGACCTTATGGAAATTAAATGCTCTGACTTACAATAGAATCTGTACTGCAAATACAGAGATGGATCACAATATGTTGAAAAATATGTGAATATACTTTTAAAATATCCATAAATATTTAACAACAACACATGATTATTGAGAAAATATATGCTTCCCAGTCACCAAATATGTCACATCCAAAACATTTAAGAGAGGCTCTAACTTTTTTCTGATTAACTCCTTGTGAGTGGGATTGGATTCCCTCAGGTCAAAATCATTGATAACGTCTTTGTGTTTACCATAAATGACTAGAGCTTGGAAGTTACCTGCCTGAGAAATATTATGTTAGCCATTCCAAAAAGAATATCACAGTCCTAAGATCATAGATTGCTATCCAGAGGGGATGCTTAAGACCATGAAGTCCAAGCACCTTATTTTTCACATGAGGAAACAGAGGTTCAGAGAACTTAAGTCATGTGATAGTCTTCACACAGCTAGGAAATCTCAGGGGTCAGTTTTGAAACTATCTCTTCCTGATTCTCAGTCCAGCCTTCTATCCTGTATTCTATACTATCTATCTAGTCACGTGTACTGTTGTTCACACTTCCTCTGGAAATGCAAATTTTCCCCACATTTGAAATAATTAACTGAATTTTGCTTTTTTTTACATGCAAAGAATATGGTTTGAATCTTTCCTTGGAACATAGGAAAGGTAGTTCAACCATTTCCTCCATTTTGAAAAGCATTAGCAATACAAAGTCAAAACATGGATGATTCCCATCTCTATGTCAGATGATTAATAAGCCTTTATTAAACATCTACTGTGGGCCAGGTACTATGTGTGCCTTCAGGACATAAAGACAAAAATGAAACTGTCTCCGCCCCTTTGGAGCTTATGTTCTGAGAGGATGTAAAATGTCCCCAGATAAGTTAAAATAATAAATATATAAAATAAACACAGAGTTTGAAGATTCATTTGCCACAACTAAAGTGGGAGAATCAGGAAATGCTTCTTGGATGTCCTACCTGCATTAAGGCTCGAAAGGGAGAGAATTCCAGGCATGGCTGCAGTATGTGCAGCGGCACAGGGCCAGAGAGGAAATGTTTGCACTGAACAACAAGAAGGCAGTTTGTACGAATCATAGAGTCCATGAGGGAAAGTGATATGTAATAAGAATGGAAAGCCAACTAGACCTGTATTGTGAAGGGCTTTTAAAATGTCAAACGAATGGATAAGAACTATATCTGTGATTTAAGGAACTCCTGGGGATTAAAGCACATACAACACACACACACACTCACAAACATACTCGCACACACACACACATACACACACACACACACACACATACACACAAGCAAGTCAGAGGCCTTTGAGCACTGATGGCACCTAGGTGGTGCAGTTGATAGAGCACCAGGGCTGAAGTTAGGAAGACTCATTTTCATGAGTTCAAATCTGGCACCAAGCATTTACTAGCTGTGTGGTCCTGCGCAAGCCACTTAACCCTACTTGCCTCAGTTTCCTCATCTGTAAAATGAACTGGAGAAGGAAATTGCAAACCACCCCAGTATCTTTGCCAAAAAAACCCTACAGGGTCACAGAGTCAGATGCGTGTATTTGTTCTTCATTGCCAAAGAAGACCATGCCATCAGAGAAATGATGACAAGACTTGCACTTGACTTTGTTTTGAGTGAGGGAGGGCTGTGCAGGTCACCAGCTTCACTTCTCCTCCAGAGCCATCTGAATCCAGTGATCAGATATTCATTAGGATGACTGGAGATGACCCAGGATGAGGCAATTGGGGTTAAGTGACTTGCCCAAGCTCACACAGCTAGTGAGTGTCAAGTGTCTGAGGTGAGATTTGAACTCAGGTCCTTTTGACCCCTGCACTGGTGATCTATGCACTGTACCACCTAGCTGCCCCCACAAAGTCAGATACAACAGACTCAACAACAGATAGCAACAGAGCACTGACAGATCAAGTGACTTACCCAGGGTCTTGCAGTCAGTATTTATCAGAGGCAAAACTTTATTCTCAGTTTTCCTAGTTTACAGGCCAGCTCTCTATCCATTATGCCACACTGTTTCTCAACAGAGTTTACCTTTATTCTAAATGTAAAAGATGTTCCCTTTAGCTTCTTGAGTAGGGGAATGAAATGATCAAATTTGTGTTTTGGGAATGCCAATTTGGCAGCTATATGAATGATGAATTAAAGAAGGATGAGACTGCATTTAGGAAGATCAGTTAGGAGACTGTTGCATTAGACCAGGTAAGACGTGGTGAAGGTCCGGACTAGAGTGGTTGTGGTTTGAGCAGAGAGGATACAGAAAGGATAAATGTAGGAAAAAAAATGGAATCCACAAGATTTGGCAACTATTTGGAGATGGGGGAGAGGGATGAAGGAGAGTGAAAGGTTGAGGATGATTTCTGGGTTAGGGATCTGAGTGTCTGGAAGGTGGGAGTTAGTGAAGTTAGAAGGTAAGGCAGTAAGGAGAAATAAG
Source organism: Notamacropus eugenii (assembly GCF_028372415.1). NCBI lineage: Eukaryota > Metazoa > Chordata > Mammalia > Diprotodontia > Macropodidae > Notamacropus > Notamacropus eugenii. The sequence goes on from NC_092872.1 coordinate 647,903,951, forward strand.
ATATGTTCTGTTTTGAAGTTGTTGACTTTAAGATGCCTCCAGGATATCTGTGTGGAAATGTCAAATAGTTTGAGATATGGGGCTAGAGCTCAGGAAAGAGATGGTAACTTTGGGACTCATCTGTGAGACATGATATTTGAGATCATAGCAACTGATGAGATCACTTATAGACAAAGTAAAGAGATATGAAGAGGGAGGCCTGGGGAAATATTGTTCCTGATTTTCACTGATCAACCTATATGCCACTGTCCCTGTGAAGCCCTCCATGATCTTGTAAATGACAACAATCTTTCCTCTTTGCTTCCACTGCATATCTTCTGTAAAACTGATCATATTCTGCCTTATATGCAGGTCCATTGATGAAGTTATTTTTGGAAGAATTAAATCAAAACATGACATTTCTCATTGGATTGCAAGCTCTTTGACGGTAGAGACTGTGTTTTATTCATATTTGTATCCTATGCCAAAATGCATCACCTTGCATAACGCATTACTTTGCACATAGTAGGTGTTGGTTAAAGTAAGCAATTTCAGTCTGCCACCCTCTCAGCCCTCCCATTCCTGTGTTTGTTCTCCAGATCTGCACTGTGGAGGCTAGATATCTGGATGACTGAGTGACATTTATAATTTTTCAGTTGGTGTTTAGTGTTGGGTAGACATGGCTTCAGGGAATGAGCTTTTGTTGATGTGTTCAATTCCCTAGGAGATATGAATATAGGCCTATGAAGGGTAAGTGAACCTCTATCTGACTCAAACCACTGTTCTTGTACTGATCTATTTCACAAGCATTATAAATGTCTTTTGAAAAAAAATCATAAAAGAAGCTTATTCAGTTGGCTAGTGATAGAAAAGGAATGGATTTTGAAGGACCTTATACTCGGGTTTCTCTTCTCTAGACAGGTTATTTTCTTTGAATTATCATTTTAATTCATGGATTAGTGACAAAAAGAATGTAGTACATGAAAAGATAGTCTAGTAATTATGGGTTTCCCTATAGACTGAGACACTGTATCACACGGTACATATAAAACATGAAAATGCTTGAAATATTGTTTTTTATATTGAAAAACAATTTAATTATTTAGAATGTGGCTTTATCTTTCACATGCGGCCAATCGTGTTCTGTTATTGAAAAAACGGTTGCTATGGTTTCCCATTTGGAAAATTGTATTTACTGTATTATAGCAATCTATTGGAGGTTTAGTTTGTAGCTGAAAAAACAGACCAAGGAAAATTAACTCCCTAGCAAATTAAATTGTTCAATACAAATGGTGTTTTGATTGGAGCATATAAAAAGTATCCTTGTTGAATTACATGTCATGTTGGGTCTTTGAAACCTCACAAATTTAAAAAAAAATGCAGATTTTAGCTTTAAATTTAAAATGTTTTTTTTTTTCTCAGAATGATCTTTCAGTTTTTCAGCTAGAAGTGATTGAGGTTGCTTCTAAAAGATCCCAGATGGGCTTAATTCATAGGGCTTGTGTAAATGACAATGGCCGCCTACATAATAGTACTACTAATCAGATGGAAGCAGCATGGGCATGGTAAGTGAGGGATAGAACTGAGAAGACTAGAATGGATTTTATAGGATTTAAAGCTGGGTATGACCTAAAAGATCACAGGATCATACAGGCAGTCCTCAAAAGAACCCCAGCAGTGATTTAGTCCAGCCCCCTCATTTGTAAAATGAGGGAACAGAGGCCTAGAAATGAGTTAGATGAGTTGCCCAATGTCATAGATGTAATTAGAATAGGTCAAGATTTGAATGCAAGTTCTCTGACCCCAGATATAAGTGTTCATACCCTGCTTTCTTCGTTAATATAACCCCCTCATTTCATAGATGAGGAAACTGAGTTTCAGAGATGTCAAGCAATTATCAATCAGTAAATATTTGTGAAGCACCTCCTATGTGCCAAACACTGTACTGAGCCCTGGAAATACAGAAAGAGGCAAAAGACAGTTCCTGTCTTCAAGGAGTTTACAGTTAAATGGAGGAGACAACTACATACGAACTCAATACAAGATAAACAGGGAAGTAATTCATAGAGGGAAGGCACTAGAATTAAGGGGCTTTGGGAAAAGATTCCATAGAAGATAGGCTTTTAGTTGGGACTTAAAGAAAGCCAGGGAGGACCAGAGGAGGCCTTGAGGAAGGAGAACTTTCTAGGAATGGAGAAAATGGATGAAAATAGTCATGGAATAGCTGGGAGGCCTGTATCACTGCACTGAACAATAGATGATGGGAAGTAAGGTGTAAGAAGCCTGGAAATGTAGGAGGGGCCGAGGTTATGAAGGACTTTGAACGCCAAACAGAACATTTTTTTTAATTTGAACCTGGAGGTAAAAGGAAGCCACTGGAAATTAATTGAATAGGACGGTGACATGGTCAGATCTGTGCTTTAGGAAAATCACTGTAGGGACTGAATGGAAGATGGATTGGAGTGGGGAGAGATTGGAAATAGGCAAACCCACCTGGGGGAGGTGATGAGGACCTGCTAAAGAGTGGTGGCAGTGTCAGAGGAGAGAAAGGGGTGAATTGGAGAGATGTTGCAAAGGTGAAGCTAACAAGCCTTGGTAGCACCTTGGATCTGGGTGGTGTGTGTGTGTGTGTGTGTGTGTGTGTGTGTATGTGTGTGTGTGTGTGTGTGATCCAGGATGGCTCCTAAATTGTGTACATGCCAAACTAGGAAGATTGTGATATGCTCCACAGTAACAGGGAAGGCAGGAGGAGAGGAGAGTTTAGGGGGAAACAAAATGTGTTTCATTTTGGACATGTGGAGTTTAAGATATCTACTTAGCCACCTCTCACCCAGAATACAGGAATGTGCTTAGAACACCTGGTGATAAATCATTCAAAGATGACCATTTTTTTTAAAGAAGCAACTAGATGGCTCAGTAGATAGAGTGCGAGACCTGGAGTTAAGAGGACCTGAATTCAGATATGGCCTCAAACACTTACTGGATGATGCGATCTTGGACAAATCATTTAATCTCTGTTTGCTTTAATCTACTGGAGAAGGAAATGACAAATCACTTCAATATCTTTGCCAAGAAGACCCCATGAACAGTGTACTTCATGGTGTCATGAAGATTCAAACACAACTAAATGAATGAACCACAGCTGGACATCCCATTCAACATATCTGAAAGGCAATTGGAGATGTGAGATTGGATGTCACAGAGAAGTTGGGGTAGGATAGGCAGATTTGAGAATCATCAGAATAGAGATGGTAATTAAGTCCAGGGGCGAGATGCACAAGTAGTAAGTAGTAGAGACAGGGTTAAAATCCAGGTCTTCTGAATTCTTTCATTACTCTTCAGTTCAAGACTACCCATTCTGCTGATATCTCTATCTTAACAACTTCCTCTTTATAATTTCCATTTTTCCCCTTTTCAATCTTCATTTCATTCACTTACTTATTTATTACTTCCACCATTCCATCTTCCCTGTAGGACTGCCTAAATTTTTCTCCACTCACCACAGGTGCACCATATTTGGAACAACTTCCTTTTCAATGTCTAAACATTGCCTCCTTTTTCCTCTTTAAAAATCATCTTTAAATATCCTAACCCAGTCTCTGGGTTCAGCGTAAACTAGATGCAGTATTTAACTACACAGGAGTGCTTCCCTAGCCTCCATTAATTTTCTAACATAAATTCATAGGATTTAGAACTTAAAGAGACCTTGGAAATAATCTAGTTCAACTTCCACATTCTGCAAATGAGGGGAATATGATAGCTGGAATTCATAGCATCAGATATTAAAACAACAGTCATGCCTCTCCCAACTTTTCTCGGGGCTCAACATCCCCAATTCCTTTGATCAGTGATGATATGGATGGCTTGTCTTCTAGAGTTGGAAGGAACTTCATGGGCATCTGATATAACCTATTCTTTTTACAGATGAGGAAACTAAGGCCCAGGAATCTTAAGACTTGCCTAAAGTTACATAAGTAAATACCTGCGACAATATGTAAATTAAGTTCCTTTGACTCTAGACCAGAATTTTTAACTTTTTGTGTGTCATTTTTGCTTGGACAGTCTGGTAAAAATTATTAGCCACTTTTCATATTAATGTTTCTAAATTCATACAGTAAAAAATATGAGATTATAAAGGAAATCAATTATACTGAAATACAATTATTAACATATTTTTAAAAAGTTAATTATTTCCAATTTAAGCACCTCTGCTGTAGAAACTGTTCTTTCCATCTCTGTACCATTTAATGATTCATTTAAATTATAAATAGCAGATCTGGGATTTGAACCTAGGCCCCTGACTCTAAATCAGATTTACTTTCTATTAGGGTATTCCAGGTCTTTGGGGGGCAGACAGGATTTCTGCATTTTTGTGAGCCACAAAATTCCAGACACTTAGTCCTGAATAGGATTAGATATAGGGAGTGACAGAACCCTACCCTGGCATTATGAAAATGAAGGTTAATTACAAAGAGACACAAACACGAGACATCAGAGACGAAGGTAACAGGTTGGAGTTTGTTGGTTCTAACATTTTACCACTTTTTCTTTCTTTTTTAAATGAGGATACAATAATAATATTTAATAGCCAACATTTATATAGTATTTATTATGAGCCAGGCATTTGAGGCCAGATTTGAATTCAGGTCTTCCTCACTTCAGGAATATATATATACATATACATATACATATACATATACATATACATATACATATACATATACATATACATATACATATACATATATATGTGTGTGTGTGTATGTGTGTATATATATATGTATATATAGAATTGACTTTTTAAAAAGTGGTTGGAATGCTTAATGAAATCATTAATCTTTCCTAAAACTTGGATATGAGAGCTATTTAAAACACACTAGAAACATTTATGTATGGAAAGTAGTCAACGTAAGGCAATGCACATGCATCTGGGCAAATACTTTTATAGGCACAGAGAGAATTACCTGCTGCCAGGTGGCGTCTGCTAATAGCTAGAGGAAAAGGATAGCTCCTTTCCTCTAGTTTCTTTCATTTTCTTCATTAATAATAATTAATACTGAACATTTATACAGCATTTTGTGCTTTGCCTCTAAAATACTTTTGTAAAGCATAATATATGAAGTGCATTATAATACACACACACACACACACACACACACACACACACACACACATATATAAAATCTTGCATCAATCCTTACAGCAACCCTATAATGCAGGAGCTATTATCATCCTCATTTTACAGATAGCTAATGTCTGAGGCAGAATTTGAACTCAATTTATCCTGACTTCAAGTTTACTGTTTGGTCCTAATAATAGCCATGAGAGTTAGATACTATTACTGCCATGTAACGCTAATTTGATACCCACAGCAGCCACTCTAAATATGCATGTGTATTTCCAGGGTAAATTCATAAAACATAAACTCTCTTCATCAAAGATGAAACCAAAATATTTATTCAGATAGAAAGCAATCATAATAACAAAGAAACTTATATACATTATCAATGCAGAGAGCATGGCCATCCCCAAGCCTTCCCTCCATCAGGCTTCCCCACAAACAAGCTCCCTTAGGCAAAATCACTCCCTCTCTCACTCATGCTAACTGCTCTGCTCTGCCCTACCTGCTCTCTCCCAGCTCTAACTCACTCTCTCTTCCTTCTCTACCCATTCAGCAAGCTCCTCCCACCATGGATTTCATGTGACTCAAGCTGTGGGTTGAGCCAAAGCTCAAAGCAGATCATACAATCCTATTAAGGGTCAGGGAAGATCTTCAAATTTCCTTACCTTTACACCACATTTTATAGTTGAGGAAACTGAGGCATACAGACTTTAAGTGGCCTACTCAAGGCCACATGCTATCAAGTATCTAAGCCTAGATTTGAACTTGATTTTTCCTGACTCCAAATCCAGCACTCTATTCATTGTGCCACCTAGTTGGTGTAGCTATATTCTACTTGGTACCTGATAAAAATACATTCTCACACTCAGTAATGGAAAATGCTTTTTGACAATACCAAGAACTTTTACTCTCCCTTCCTTCCCTTTTTCCTTCCTTCCTTCCTTCCTTCCTTCCTTCCTTCCTTCCTTCCTTCCTTCCTTCCTTCCTTCCTTCCTTCCTTCCTCCCTTCCTTCCTTCCTTTCTTCATTCCTTATCATAGAGTCAAATTACACAATCTCGGAATTAGAAAGGATCTCAGTGGCCCCAGTCCAACTCAAATCCCATCCCCCTAAGACTCTCTATTACAACATACTCCATAAGTGGTCATCCACCTCTCTGCTTGGAGATCTTAGTGAGATGAAGGAGCTCGCTACCTCCTGAGGCAGCCTGTTCTACTTTGGGATAATGCTTATGGTTAGGTTCCAAGCCTAAACTGATTCTTGGCAACTTTCACCCTCTGCTATTGGTTTTGCCTTCTAAATTCCTTTTGAACAAGTCCAAATCCTTTTTCACAAGACAGAACTCCAGATATTAAAACAACAGTCATGCCTCTCTCAACTTTTCTCGGGGCTCAACATCCCCAATTCCTTTGATCAGTGATGATATGGATGGCTTGTCTTCTATCCAGCCCTATTCTTTTCCAGTCTGTCAGCCCTTCTCTGGCTTCACTCTCTCTGTTGCCTTGACTCTATAATTCAACTAGACACCATTGGCCACCCTTATTTTCCTAGACATCTTATCCCATCACCATTCTTTAATTCTCAGTCTGCTAGTACTTAATCTTGAAGTACTTCTCTTTAGTTGTCTTCTGTGTTCATACTCTTGTGCAGCTGAACACCACTGGAGGAAGTCACACCATTGCAATTTCAAATTCTCTTATTGCAAGTTGACCTCACTGATATGTTGTTGTTATTCAGTTATTTTAGTTGTGTTTGACTCTTTGTGACCCCAGCTGATTTTTGTGTTTTTTTGGCAAAGATACTGAAGTGGTTTGCCACTTTCTTCTCTAACTCATTTTACAGAGGGAGGAGACCAAGGCAAACAGTGTTAAGTGACTTGTCAAGGGTCACACAGCTAGTGACTGTGGTTACATTTGAATTCAAGAAGATATGTCTTCCTGACTCCAGGCTCATTGCCCTATGATATTCAACAACACATTTCTTCTTCTCCTTTTCTTCCTCCTCCTCCTCCTCCTCCTCCTTCTTCTAACAAATTCTCTGTTCCCTTCCCCTTAGCAGCCAATCCAAGTCTTTTCTTCTTTCCTCAGGTCCCTAATGCCTCTTTCTCCTATCACTCTCTCAGGAAATATTGTTATTTTCTATGTTACCGAGAAAATAGAGGGTCTCAATCATAAGTTCACTCTTTTCCTGAATCCTGTACTCCAAATTCTTCTATTTATTCTCTTCTCCCGTCCTCTCCTCTCTTCTCCTATCCTCTCCTGCCCTTTCTTATTCTCTCCTCTCCTGTTCTGTCTTCCTTTCTCAGAAGGAAGAGATAGAAGCTTTTTGTTGCCAAAGTCAACTGCTCTGCCCCTGCCATCAATTTCATCTCATCCTGTTTCCTTCAGGAACTTACCCTATAGAGCGTTCTCTCTCTCTCCTATTCAACCTTTCCTAGTCCAATGGCTCTGCCCTATTTCCTACAAATATATTCAGATAGCCTTTATTCTTTAAAAAGCAAAGCAAAACAAAGAAACCTCTTTTGATCTCAACATGCCTTCAAGCTAATATTCTATAGCTTTTTCTCATTCTCAGACTCCTTAGAAAAGAATGTTTTCCCTATCCCTACTTCATCACCTGCTGATTTGCTAGCTCCTTGTGATCTGGTTTCTGTTCTCCATCATTCAAATGAAACTGCTCTCTCTAATGTCATCAACAATGTTAGCTTGAATCTGACCAACTTTTTCTCAGTTCTCATCCTCCTTTATCCCACTGCTGATTGGTGACTGTTGATCATTTCCTCCTATTGGACACTTTCTTTTTTACTCGACTTTCATTCTCTTTTGATTCTCTTCTTACACATGTGAATTGAATAGTTTAATCCTGCATATAGCTTGCTTTTTATATATTTCTTTGCATGGTGTGCCCCATAAGATTGTAAGCTCTTTTGCCCCTTTTTGTATCCCTAGTGCTTAGCACAGTGCCTGGCATATAGTAAGTGGTTAATAAATATTTATTGATTGAATAGTTGGAAAGATTTTTCATTCATTCTCCCTAATCTTTCCTGTTTGCAACTTTCACCCATTGCTCCTACATCTGACCCCTGGCTCCAAGCAAAATCACCCTAATTCCTCTTTCCCATCTGTCCTTCAGACGCTTGAAAAAAAGCTATGTTATCAAAGAAGATGATGCACAGAACAGGAGCTAATTATGAAACTTGTTAATAGTTTAGGGAAAAAGGCTTACTGGACAAAGAGACTGAGACTAATGTTAAAATGAGGGGTTGCATCTGTGAATGTAAAGTATCAATCATTAAGGATTTATCAAATGTTACTACTATGCCAGGCACTGTGAATAATACCTAACATTTAATAGAGCACTTCACATGCATTATGTTATTTAATACTCCCAAGAATCTCATGATCGCTTTGCCAGAGGGATTGTTGTGCTCATTTTACATATAAGGAAACAGAATCAGAGAAGTTAATTGAGCTGGTCATAGTCACCCAGCTCCCAAGTGTCATCGGCAGGATTTATATTTAAGCATGTACGTATCATTATATAGTTTCTATTTTATGCCAGACACTGTATTAAGCACTCTTCATAAATATTATCACATTTAATCATCACCACAACACTGTGAGATTGTTGCTATTATTATTGCCATTTTATAGTTGAGGAAACTAAAACAAATAGAGGTTAAATGATTTGCCAAGTCATAAAACTAGTAAATGTCTGAGACTGGATTTAAACTTGGGTTTTCTGACTCTAGGCCCAGTGCTCTCTCTCTGCTGCATCCCTGGCTTCCTTGAATCTAGGCGTTTCTTTTTTTTCATTTATTTATTTTTCCTGGAGGCAATTGGGGTTAAATGATTTGCCCTGGTAGTAAGTATCTGAGTCTGGATTTGAATTCAGAGTCTCCTGACTCCAGAGTCCATGTTCTATCCACTGCACCATTGACTTCCTTGAATCTAGGTGTTTTTTGACTCGGTCAAATAAGTTTACTCTTCTATAACATTGTCTCTCTGGTAGGAGTAGATGCCCTTCCTATTCCTTCATAATCTAAGAGAATTTATATTTACAGATATGATATATGCATATATAGCACACTAAACACACACACACACACATATATATGTATACATACATACGTAAATAAACATATACTGGCTAGAGCACTGCACTTGAATTCAGGAATACTCATCTTCCTGAATTCAAATGTGTTCTCGGACACTTACTAGCTGTGTGACCCTGGACAAGTCACTTATCCTTGTTTGCCTCAATTCCTCATCTGTCAAAATAAGTTGGAGAAGGAAATGGCAAAGCCCTCTAGCAACTTTCCTAAGAAAACTTCAAAATGGCGTCACAGAGGGTTGGACACAACCGAAATGACTGAAAAATAACACACATATACATGTAATACATATACAAATATATGTATATTACGTATAAATACACATATACGATATATACACATATGCACACATTTCTACATACATATATGTATATGTATACACACTCACATATACACACAGAGTGAGTAGAACACTGGACCTGAAGTCAGAAAGACCTGCATTTAAATTCAGTCTCAAAATACTTGCCGTCTCTGCGACTGTGGGCTTAATCACTGTTTGCCTGAATTCACTGGAGAAAAAAAAAGGCAAACCACTCCAATATCTTGCCAAGAAAACCCCATGCAAGGTCACAAAGTGTTAGACATGACTGAATAACAACATGAACAAATATACATACACATATGCATATATTTTATATATGTATGTATGTATACTCACATAGTCTCCCCACACCCCAATCAGATGTAATGTTCACAAGTACGTGCGCTTGCATGCCCACTCACTATCACTGAATATGTAAAGATTTTGAAACAAGTTTACATGGCAAGTCAACTATCAAGTTTCTCACTAGACACTAATAAAATTTAAAGGCTGCAAAGCAAATATATTATTCTGAGGGGCCTATAAAAAAAAAAAAGAGAACCCACTAATGTGTTTTTCCCCCTGAGAGGAACAGAAAGTACATTAAAATATTAAAAAATGTGAAAGGCATACAATGAAAGAAAATAGATATAAGCAAAACTCATTAAAAGCAGCTGCATTGTACAAAATCCATTTTCAAGACCGGGCTAGAGAAATGATATCAACACACACTTTAAAACTCATCATTATTCTCTTTATGGAAGCAGGATTTTCTAAATGTGCCAACCCACTTTGCACAATGAGGTCAAGGGAGCAGAAGACAATTAAGGCCTGAATTCTTTATAGTTAAAGAAGATGAAAGAAAATGAAAATAATCTTAAGTTTGTAATGGTATCTTTTAATGAGAGGACTAAAAGTCACAAAAAAGATGCAAACGGGATCATGTAGGCCAGTTTTACAAATCCTCCCTTTAATAAGACAGAGATATTCTTTCATTTCAGGGTAGGTAAATTTGGAATGTTTGCATTGTTTACTTTGGAGCTCCTAGTAAAATGACTGCAGAGCTCTTTGAATATGACTCAGTTGCCTACTTGAGAGCTTGGCAATATTTCATCTTGGAGCGGTGGATCCCAGAAGGGCCATCACTCATAGTTTAGGTGGAGTGGGGCACCAGGTCAGAAGGCAAGTGCTGTCTTAAATGCTAGTTGCTGAATTTTATGGGCCTAAAGTGTGTTACTGTAATTAAGTATGTCTTCTCACTTCAATATATTGCTATTAACATCCTGCTGGACAGCGGAGGAGATATGGATTATAAAAGAGTCAAGCACAGATGCTTTGCCAGTGTGAAACTTCCTGGAACCTGCTATTCTCAGAGTTCCACCCTTATATAGATGTTTTTGGGTGTGGGCATACATTTACCCTTAACTATATTCAACTTTCTGTTTCTAAGGAAGGAGGGGGAAAAAGAATTTTTAAAAATCTCCATGATCTTAGAATATATCAAATTTTCATTTTCATTAAGGTGTATGTGGTTTATCTTTAGAAAGAAAAACAAGATCATAGAATCATAGTTTCTTAGAACAAGAAGGATGCCTGCAGATTCTCTTGCCCAAAGTCTGGGACCTTGGAACTAGATTTTCTTGAGACAATCTCACTATTCTTTTTATTGGAACTTGATTTTCTGTGTTCAGAAGTTCTGGGCAGTTTTCTTCTATTGTATTTCAATAATTTTCTTTGTCGTGTCTGACTCCTTGTGACACCATTAAGGATTTTCTTGGCAAAGATACTGAAATGGTTTGCCTTTATCTTCTCAGGTTATTTTACAGATAAGGAAATTGAAGCAAACAGGGTTAAGAGACTTGACCAACATCACATAGCTAGTAAGTATCTGAGGCTAGATTTGAACTCAGGAAAATGAGTCTTCTGACTCCAGAGCCAACACTCTATCCACTGTGCCATCTAGCTGCCCTTTCTTTTGTTTTCCTTACATTTATGTATTTTCACCCGCCATGTTCTTTGGGGAGACCTATAATATTCAAGTTGTTTCTATGCACCCGTCTTCAAGATCGTTATATCTTGCTTGTATGGAGATCATCTTTTATTTTAATTTACTGCTTTTTCTTCTCTTTTAACTTGTCCTTCACTTTTGTGTATTTGTATCCCCAGATTAATTGTTTTCTCTTGTTTCTTTGGTGAAACTTGCTAGTATGCATTCAAATTTTGCTACTGTGCCAGTTATTTCTCTTATAGAGGCCGTCAATTCTGCTTGAACAATTATTTCTCTTTCAAAACATTCTGAAACATCCTGCCACATTCTTTTGTGAAACCACAGATTTCTCTGCCTCATCAGGTACTAATTCACTTTCCTTTGTCTTGCTGTATTTATTTAGAGATTTCTGGACTCTTTTAGCTGGTCTGGAGACAATATTCCCTTCCACTATTAATGACTTCCCTGTTAGTTTATGCCCCAGGTCTTTTTCTGAGTGTTCTTCCTCCTGAGATCTTTTGTAACTTCACTCCTTTTTTCCCCTTCTATTCTCCTATTGCTCACTTTAAAAAAAAAATCTCTTTCCCCTTTGTTTGCATATTCCCGTTTAGGGTGAGAGTGTACTTGATCTCAGTCATATTAACCTCCTCCCACTTTGGGTTGAGTCTCTGTCGCAACTGACTTCTAAGAGAACAAAAGTGACCCTGAAGTGGTGCTGTATTCTTCCCTTCAGTCTGAGAGTAAATGACCATACAGCCACATACTCATACACACACACACACACAACTACACACTCTGCTCCAATTCTCTATGTTCTTAAGTTCTCTGACTGAGCTCTGCTCTAGCTTAGAAACGGTTGTGCTGCTGGCCCCTCCAAAACACTTGTCAACCATTTGGTTTTCTGTGTCACTGAGAGACAAGAAGGTAGATCTGGGTTCTATTGCAAGCCTTCTGTCATCTGGTGCAGGCCTGCTCAAGCATGGTGGGAGGTGGGAGAAGGTGAGGGCTGAATGGAATAGGAATCTTTAACTCCAACCTCAATTCTCTGTGCTATTAGTTCCTCAGAATGTTACCCTGATGGGGTTCTTGGTCTCCTAGATCGGGTCTTCTTAAACTTTTTCCACTGCAGACCCTGTTTTCCTATTTGGGCAGCTTTCCTTGGAGTTGTGTGGCCTGAGGGCATGTACAGTGCAAAGTGCAAATGCTTTGTTTTCAGAACCAAGGCTGCAGCGAAGTTGATGATGCAATGTAAAAACACCTTGGATTCATTATGCAGTTGATTTTGAATTAACTTTTAGTCATTTTGAGTTCAGAAATCTTTCACTGTTGCCAAATTTTTCATGACCCCTTATGGGGTTACAGCCCACAGTTTGAGAAGTGCTGTGAATCATGGAGACAGCTGAAATTCTTTATGTCTTACATATAATTTCTATTGTGAAGAATTTTGAGGGGTCTGGAAGAAATGTCTAGTCCTTTATCTTGTTGGTCATGTGATGCAGATATCCCTGAACTATTTAAAATATTTTGGTAATTGCATTTCAATTAGTTTTCTTTGTAATCCTATGTATTTTTTGCATTTAAAATAATTATTCTCAGAAGTGGTTCCCAGACTTCATAGGACTGAAAAAGGGGTCCATGTTACAAAAAAATTAAGATCATTTTAACTAGCCCAAACTTCTATTTTTCTACAGAAGGAGAATGAAACCCAGATAAGTTATATGATTTGCCTAAAGTTACACAGATATGTAGTAGTTTTCATAATAAAATTATCTTGGTTCCATTGGCGTCATTGAACAAGATGCTTCATCTCTTGACTCCATACATTTTCATTGGCTGTTCCCCATTTCTGGAATGTTTTCCTTCCTCATCTCTGCCTTGACTTATTTCTAGACCCAGTTGGAATTCTATCTTCAACAGGAAATCTTTACTCACAAGCCCTCCCCCTTAATTATTGTCTTTTCCTTCTGTTGATTATTTCCAGTATCCTGTACACAGCTTGACTGTACATGGTTATTTGTATATTGTCCTTCCCATTAGACCAAGCCTACATAACCTGTAGCACTAGGGCTGCTTACTGTCCACCAGCATATAGCCTGTGAAAAGTATACAGGATATTTTCCTCTACATTTATCATGGGCCACCAGAAGTTCTTTGGTAGGTCAGTTATTCAGGCCTGCATTAGACTGTAAGCTTCTTAAAAATAGGGACTATATTTTGTTTTTCTTTGCATCCTCAGAATGCACTGACTATGTTCATTGACTTGAATGACTGATTACTTCATATGATAGGGTCTACATTTTGAGATAAATTACTAAACAGTTCAAGACAGTACAACAGACACTTCTTAAGTGCTTCCCTCATGCAAGGTACTATGTTAGGCACTGGAGATGTATTAACAAAATGATAAGTGATCTCTACATTCAAGCAGCTTACATGCTATTAGTGGAATTCAACATGTAAACAAATGTTCATAGGATACGAACCACTATAATAGAGATGAAATACTCAAAATCAGCTCAGGAAAGAGTCTCTTAAAATGTCTCACTTCCATGTTTCTGAAAGTTCTTCAGACCTAGGTTTCATGGCTTTGCCAGCTTCAAGGTACTCAGTCCTGCCTGAAGGACAAGTAGGAGGACAAGCTCTTTCAGATGGACATGTTGTTTCACTTAATTCCAATGTGAAACTGACAGCTCAGACTGGATTTTTAGAAAAGAAGTTTTTAAAAATGCATTAGAAGATAAGTGAATGAACCAAGCCAGTTCTATATGTTTTTAAAAAGCAGTAGGTCAAAAAAATGGGGAAACTCCTTTGAGACAGCAAGACGTTTTGTTAGATTATTATCTTCATTAGGGAAAACATATTAAAGACTTGTGAAGAAAGGAAAATATCCCACAGTCAACTGTGAATTTTTATCCAGTTATTCTTTCATGCAAGCAGCTTGAAGTTTTCCAAATGCCATAAGGAAGGGAGGAAGCAACCTGAAAGGTCCCTAGGCAGCTGAAGTATGAATCATATATAGAGTTGAATTTGAATTAAGATCTACAAAAGGAAAGCTAAGCTTCTTTGGAAATCTCAATATAGGGCTTTATGATACATTTTAGGAAGAGGCAACGTGAGATGAAAGCATGAAATAAACAGATTATCCACATTTGGAAACATCACCTGACCCTGGAGAACCAAGTAAAGTTCAACCAAAGTACAGAGTTTGGGATTTGGGCCAAGGACAGCGATTATCTCATGGGGTCTAGAACTTGATTTGTATTTCACATAATGCAGAGTATCTTCATTACCTTGTAATCGATATGTAAATAAGAAGAGATTATTTATGGCATGCTTAATCAGAAAAGAAGGATGGCTAGGATAAATGTATATATGAGGGACCCAAGGGCTTCTGCCAAGGGCAATAAACAAGAAAGGCAAGGTTTGAGAGGTTTGCAGCAATGATTAGACCCCTGAGTTAACTCACTGCCCTTGCAATTTATCCAACGGCTTGTACTGTAATGCTATTTAAGATACTCTTCTAGTGCTGAAAACAACTGCTGGACTTGCCAGGATTTTCATTATCACCTCTGGTATTTAGAATCAGATTCACAGATAGGGTAGGGTGACTGGGAATTTGTCCCAGCGTGGAAAATATAGAGGGACTTTAGATCAGCAGCCTAGGACTTCTTCCTTTAGAATCTAGTCCCATCCCTACAGAAGTGGTGATAGTGACTTAATTCTAGGTTATTTTCTCCTCTTTGAGAAGTGACTGCACCCCAGGTGCGTTCATCTTTCTTGTGCTGCGCCCACCTCTTCCCCAGCTGTTTATCCTGAGATCAGATGTTACTTAGTTATGACTTTCGTTTTATCAGGATAACAAATTGTGGTAGAGTCCTGGTGAAAACCTTAATGATCTAAATTAGCATGGAGACGGTTTGATTTTGTTATTTTTTTTTTTTTTGGTTCTTTCAACAATAATGGCAAAATCTTTTTTATCCCTCATAAAAGCACTGAAGGAATAAAAAGGATTTATTTTTCAGACCTACCAAGATAAACTTGAACTTTTGGAAACATCTGTTGAGTTGGATCCTATTCAAAGAGTCTCAGCTTTCAATAATGAGACGAGATCTCAGAGGCCATCTATTTCTCACTATACCTGAGCAGTCACTTCCTTTTCATCATACTTTACTAAGAAATCATCCAGCATTTGTTTAAAAAAAACTCTAGAGAAAGGCAATTGCTTAACTCTAGAGGAGCTCTTTCCACTTTTAAATAAGTCTAATTGTTAGAAAGTTTCCCCTTGACTTAAGTGAAATCTGCTTCTCTGAAATTCAAAATATACAAGTTTAGCTGTGTGTGTGTGTTTGTGTGTGTGTATGTGTGTGTATTTTCATTATCCTACCAAAAATGTTCCAACAGCTCTACAAAATTGTAGAATTTTAATATACCTTCCCCCCTAAAGAATCTATAATGGTTTCCTGTTTTTTTAAATCACATCAGATTCAAATTCCACCACCTGCTTTTCAAGGTCATCCATAATTTGGTCCCATTCCACCTAACCAATATATTTCCCACTAAATCCCTGTATGTATATCTCATTCCATTTCATTCAGCCTGATTTCTTCACTCTCTCTTCTTAGTGCCATAGTCAAATCACATCAGTCCTTTTTGACGCTGCTTCTCCCAACTGAAATACTTCCTGTCTTCCCTTGTAATGGTTTCATGTCATCATTTCTCTGATGGCATGGTCTTCTTCAACAATGAAGGACAAACACACAGGTACACACACACACACACACACACACACACACACACACACACACACAATTACATTAAGGAGAGTTAAAGATCTTCCCCACCCATTAGTAGGCCTTCCTATTGGAGGAAGTTTGATTAGCGAAGATTTCTTTTGTAGGAAGGCCCATACCTTTTGTTAATTTCTAATGAGGCACTGGTTCTCAAGGGTGGTGACACCCTCAGGCTCTGAAAAGTGTGTTGATACTCTGAGGTGAGATTTTGTTTTTGGTTTTACTCATTGGAAGTGTTTGTTTGGCTAGAGTAGACTCTGGGTAGCAGCTAAGAACCATCCCCCTACTTTGAAAATCCAGATGTTGATGCGTCTCTCTTTGGTAACTATGTATGTAAAGGTCAGACAACCAAGTCTGTTGATCTGTGATGGATGTATTGCTTATGGTCAGGCAGTTGGAAGCCTATCTGTTGGTCTTTATTTCTGTATTTGTATTTTCTGAGGTTCAGGGTGCTGACTTTTTCCCCTGAACTAAGTGAATGATATATGTGCTTGATTAAAGTAGATTGTTGACCCCTCAAAAGTTGCTTTCCTTTTATAAAGGAAATCTAAGAACCTGCATAGCAGGCCCTCCTGTGTATGCTGGGGTCCTTGCTGTTAAATCTCTTCACCTATCAATTTTATAATAGTCATCTTTCAGGGCCCACTTCAGCTCCTGTTCCCAAAACAACTTTCCTTGACTATCCCAGCCCACTGTGATCCCTCCTTCTCATCTCCTTTTATCTTTTAGTCAATAAAACAAAACTTCTTATTCTTAGTTTTTCATGTTTCCCTCTTATTTCCACAAATGTCTTGAAGATAGAAACTACCTCTTTCCCCTTAATTTCTGATTCCATTTTGCACAAAATACCAAATGAGTTTCACTTTTTTCCTCTCACTGAAATGTCTAATAAAAGCCTGTGTACTTTAGATAGATAGGAAATTCTTGATAACTGCTGACAGATGATTTACTTGAATATGATTAAATGATCATGAGTCTTGTATTGGTTTGAGGCATTCTTAATCTGGGGTTTGTGAACTTTTTAAAAAAAATTCTGGGAACTGTTTCATTATCATTGTTTTCCATTTTAATTCTGTGTATTTTATTTTACTCGTTTAAAAGTAGTGTCTGACAGCGTCATACACACATCATAGGCCCAAAACCTGACTTTGGACTGATTTCCTCCCTCCTTCCTTCCTTCCTTCCTTCCTTCCTTCCTTCCTTCCTTCCTTCCTTCCTTCCTTCCTTCCTTTCTCCCTCCCTCCCTTTCTCCCTCCCTCCCTCTCTTCCCTCCCTCTCTTCCTTCCTTTCTCCTTCCCTCCCTCTCTTCCTTCCTTCCTTCCTTCCTTTTTCTTCCTTCCTTCCTTCCTTCCTTCCTTCCTTCCTTCCTTCCTTCCTTCCTTCCTCCCTTCCTTCCTTCCTTCCTTCCTTCCTTCCTTCCTTTCTCCCTCCCTCCCTCATTCCTTCCTTCCTTCCTTCCTTCCTTCCTTCCTTCCTTCCTTCCTTCCTTCCTTCCTTCCTTCCTTCCTTCCTTCCTTCCTTCCTTTCTTGTTGCTTAGTAGCATTCCCTGCCTACCAGTTTTAATTTGACATTTCAAAAAGTAGCTCAGGTTCTTTGGTTTCTGCTATTCGTTTTAGCACCCAGAATACAGATGCTTCCTCCACTGGGAAAATCTTTCTTTTTGTTATTTTCTGCTGCAAAGGAGTCAGGGAATGGGAGTTCATCTGAGTATCTTGTCACCTCCTTAGTACCGTCTTAACACAATAGCTAACATCCCTCCTGCCACCTTTCAGTCTGTAGACAGTTCCCTTTGCCGTAGGGCTTTCTTCCTGTAAAGGGATGCATGTTTGAATCTTTGGTTCCTCAGGCTAGGAGGGAACTCAGGGTCACTGGGACTGCTGTGATCCTGTTTGGCACTGTCTCATCTTTGGCTCATTTAGGATTTCTTCTGCTTTCCTGAGTTTAGACTTTGGTAGTAAGTTTCTGTCAAGGTCACCGATGCTTTTCATAGTCATAAGCAATTCACCACCACACATCAGTAGGCCTCCTCCCAGGCTTCTGGAAACTGTTCTCTGATTTCCCTTCAAGTGAAGAATCTGTGCAATTGTACCCTGGAGTAAATTTCTACCATTTTCCTTATGCCTGGAGTTGTGATTTACTTACTATGACTCTTGACTTCTTATTGGGGAGAGGGAAGGGGAAGGGATTCCACCGTCTGATTTTCATTTCATTCCAAAATACTTATGTGAAATGCATCCATTTCTTTGTAAAAACAGGGAATAAGAATGAGATAGGGGGAAAAAGTCCAATGGACCCAACTAGGTTCAATTAAGGTTCTTTCTTTTTGTTCTATATTGTGGAAAAGTTCATGAAGTTCTAGGGAAGCTGGTTAGCTCAAGGAAATTAGGAATGTTGATTTGGTCTGGGGACCTAGGTATACTATAGCATTTGGAGACAGTGGTCTATTTGAGGATCCCCAAAAACCCCTCCTGTTATTTACATGTTTTATAATTCCATCATAAGATATGTATAGTTTGGAAGCATTATTATTGATTTGTCTATGCACACATGGAGAGGTATCATGGAATACTGGATAGTAGTCCAGACTCTGTCAAGGAGACCTGCATTTAAGACTTGTCCCTTACACATGTGATGTGTGATCCTATGTGGTTCTGGGCAAATCACTTAATCTCTCTGTATTCCCAGGCAATTTCTAAAACTCTACAGTAAGATTTAGACTTGTTGATGCATCAAAGGAGAGAGGCCCGCACTTAGGGTAGTTTCCTATACCAATTAAATCACAGGTCTGGAGATCCAACACCATGATCCACCCCACCCCAACAAAAAATATCCTGAAAACATGAGAAGTTAAAAATATTAGGAGATTATGAATGATATAAGGCAATAAGGATAGGATTGGGTGACAAAGCAGGAGTTTATACAGCAAGTGCTGGAGGAATTAAGAAAAAGGAGAAATTATTATGGGCTGCAGTGGTTAAAGAAGGCTTCCCAGATGAGATGGAACTTAAGCTGGACCTTAGAAGAAGGATGGGATTTGGATAGGATAGAAAAGGAGATGGATTGCGTTTCAAGAGTGGGGAGGATGAACAAACAAAGCCAGGCAGTATAGGGTGTGCCTTAGGGATAATAAGGAGCCTCTCTAGAAAAGAAAAACGGGATGGGAGAGTTAGAAACATTGACTGAATTGAACTTCATTGTCTCTTCTTTCTGTTGACTACAAGGAATATGGAATTCAGATTGCTTCTCAAAGCTCTGTGAAAGCTCTTTGAGAAAGTTATTAGTTCATTCAGAGCAGTTTCCTATATACTTAGAAATGCTACTGCAGGATTTTTTAAAATCTCTAGATGCAGTAAATCTTGCATATTAGTTATTTCTAGTGGTGATAAATATTAAAGAATCAGAGCATCTTAGAGACCACCCAGTCCAACTTATGCTAAAAACAACCTTGTCTCTGATATATCTGTCAAGTGGCCATCCAGCCTTTTCATGAAGACCTAATGTGAAGGGAAGCCACTGATTCCAGAGGCAGCTCATTCCTCTTTAGGCTAACTCTAACTGTTTTCCTTATGTTATTCTTTAATATATGGCTTCTCTATTCCAGTAATTGCTCCTAATTCTGGCTCAATTGCTATTACATGTGACAACCTTTCAAGTACTTGAAGATGCTTCCCTTTCATCCAGACTTTGCATGAAACTTCTCATTTCTTTAAATCACTACTTATGTAGTATTACCTCAAGGTCTTTCACCATCCTTGTTACCTTCCTCTGGGGCATTTTCCCATTTATTGATGTCCTTTCTGAAATGTGGTACATAGGACAGAATGCCAATTCTTGATACAATCTGAACAAAGAAATGTATAGCAGAGCAATAACCTCCCTTGCCTAGACACTGTGACTTACTAATGGGCTCTACAATTACATTAGCTTTTATGGCCTCCATATCACACTGTTGACTCCCTTTGAACTTGCAGTCCAACAAAATCCCTGGAACATTTTCAAAGGAACTATTTTGAAGACTATTTTCATCCTGTACTTGTAAATCAGATTATTAAAATCTAAATACTAAACTTTACATTCACTTTTATTGAATTTCATCTGAGCAGAGTAGGGCCATGTTGTAGCCTGTTGAGAACTTTTTCTGATTTTGACTTAATCATCCAATGAGTTAGTTAGCTGTATTAACTGTATGTCATTTACAGATTTGATAAACATACCCTCGATAGCTTTACCCAAGCTTTTGATGGCAGATACATCACTTTCTGGTCTTTGGGACCTATTTTCCTCATCTGTAAAATAAGAGTGTTGGACATAATGAGTTCTAAAGTACATTTCCACTCTAAATCAATGATTTCATGATACTAAATAGCGTAGAGGGTATCCCCCAAAATCTTAATGCAGTTTTAAGTTTTAATAGCTAAACTGCAGTAAGACTTTTGGACATCTTTTATCTACCCTTAGCTTAAATGCTTATATGGGAAATATGGTTTCTTTTTTTTCACATCAGTAGAGACTTTGATAAGAACTACAAAGTATTGTTTTCAGGGGAGATTTAGATGTCAAGAAAATGAACCAAATTTTGAGGTTTTCAAGGAAAAAAATGGATGGGGACACAATCAGTATCACAGAATTACACAATCTTTGATTTGGAAGGGATCTTAGTGACTGTCACATCTAAGTCTTACATGAAGGATGTTCCATTCTAACATACTCAAGTTCTGCTTGAAGATCTCTAAGGAGGAATCTACTTTATGTAGCTCAAATTATAAGGAAATTTTTCTTGATATCAAGTCTAAATTTGAATCTTTGCAGCTTACACTAATTTCTTCTTGACCTCTGGTGTCAAAAAAAGTCTAACCCTTCCTTTGCATGTCATCTAACCCCCTTTGCATGACTTCATGATAATTATCATTTCCATTTTGCATCTTCTTTTCTTTAGGCTGATTTGTCCATTTCCTTTGCCCAGTCTTCATATGACATGGACTCAGGAATCTTAACCGCCCTGTTAGGTAGGTGGATCACCTTTCCACTTTACCAATGTCCTTCTTATTCCAGAGTCTCTAGGATTGATCGTAATACTCCAGGTTAGATATGACAAGGATAGAACCAACATTGAGTAGCATCTTTGTAAACCCAAAGTTTGACCCTTTGGAACCAGAATAAGTAGTTTAGCTCTAACTCCACATATTAATGATTCAGCTAGAAAAAGAGGAGTGGCAGAAAGCTATTTGTGAAAATCTTAGATTTTAGTCTTCAAAAGTCAAACCTCCATTCTCTCAGCTTTGTAACTAATATTGATACATTAATGGCATTTGATAAAAAGGTCTTCTATAAAGGTAGACTCTGAAATTGATTGCTTAAGTAGACTAAAATGCTTTATAGATACTGCCCTACTTAGAATTCTGTTACCTTATAGCTTTATAGTTTTTTGAGTAAAAACAAAACAAAGAAACCAAACCCTTGTATGTGTTTGCAGACAAATAAAGTCATCTGAGTTTGTGATGTATGATAGTGTAATGAAGAAATTAAAACTGAACTATACTAAATTCCATATTCCAAGACATAGACAAGTTTTGAATCTTCGAGACACTAATATTTGTTATTGTTTTTTGTAAGAAACAATAAACCACATAAAAATAAAACTTTTTTTAAAAAAGGAGTTGGATGTTTTAAACATCCTCACTTTGTTTTAGTATTGTATGACTTCACAGGGTTGTTGCAAAGATCTTATCTATGGCTTCAAGAAGCTGTAGCATGCACAGTGAACACACTCCAGTAAAACCATGTTGGCAGATGGGGTAAAACAGGTTGAAGGTAACTGATAGACCTCAAACTAATCTCTGAGTTAGGCAGATATCTCTCCCAAACATGTGAAGACTTCCTCTGGTGGAGTGAATGGATGAGAACGATTTGTTCTAATGACCACAAAGGCTGCTGAAGTAGGTGCTATGAAGTGCTTAGAGCTTGGTCAGACACCAATCACAGCATCCCTGGCCATTGTCTGTCATCTGGAATTTTGTCTTGCCACTGGACTTCAATGACACATTGGACTCATGTCCAACTCTGCCTCATTTAAATGCAAATCACATGCAAATCAAGATATTACTCCATGATGTCATTGGTCCTTTGTGAGAATCAAAAGAGATAATATTTGTAAAGTGCTTAGCATATTGTCTGGCACATTGCAGGTGATTAATACATGTGTCTTCACTCTACCTTATAGACCTTGAAAACCCATAATCACATAATTTTCTGATAGCAACTTTGAGTTTTCAAACCTTCTTTCTCTGTGGCCCGGTCAAGTCAATATTCTTTCCTGTTCCTCATGTTTTTACTCACCTTCTCTATCATAGTTAAGCAAAACCATTCTTCAACCCTGTTTGTGGCAACAAGCTTATTTTCAGCCAAGTGTAGTTGTGCTGTGCTGGTGATTTCAGGTACCACACACTTGTAATCCTAGCTACTGGGAAGACTGAGGATGGATTATCTTTGTAGCTTGGCCTACACAGCTATTTTGTAGATGAGAAAAGGACTAAATTGGTCATGTATTTGCACTGTCTAGCATCTATATTGTGAGCATATGGGAGTGAAGTAGGAAAGGAACTTATTGGGGGGTTGAACTTGTTCAGGTTGGAAATAGAGCCATCAGTAATCATATCTGGTTCATGAGTAACCCCTTCACTGCCATCTTGGGTGAAAGAGAGACAATCTTAAAAAACAAACGTAAAGCTCTTATACAGATACCTTTCTTTCTATATTCTCTCATGAAATTTGCTGCAGGAAGTTAACTTTAATTCAAAAAGCCACTTTCTATTTATCTCTAAATCTCAATCTATCTATCTCTAAATCTACGGTATTTCTCAGAGAATGGTATCCTTTCTGAATGTAAGAAAACCTGAAGTTTAAAGTAATTATTTTTGATTGGGATGATTATTTACTTTGGGCCTATATCTTCACCAAAGAAGTAATAACAAAGAATATATTTAGAAAGTCAATGTTCCTGCCACCATTTTCAGGGTGCACAATCCATTGTTGAAAATGTCATTGAGGTGGTTTAATTTGGAATTTCATTTTCTAGCATGTGTGCCAATTCAAAGGACCTGAGATTTTGAGAGTGTGGAGTATTGTATGAGCAATGTCCTCACTAATTAAAGTTGTAAACTGCCTATACTGTAATAGATAAACTCTAGAGAGCTGATGCAGTGTTGTACAGTGTAATGGGTACTGAGATTAGAATCAGAGGACATGAGTTCTAATATCAGCCCTGTTCTCCATTACCTGTGTAATCTTGGGCAAGTCACTTAACTTCCTTGGACCTCAATTTCCTTGTTTATAAAATTAGGGAACTGGATTATATAACCTTTGAGGCCATTGGAAGCTCTAAATATATGATGCATCTTATGATTTTCAGTGTTGCCTGAGACACAGAGTTTAAATTAATTGATTAGAGTCACATAGCTAGTGTCAGAGATAAGTTTTAAATTCAGGTGTTCGTAACCAAGCTCCGCTCTTTATCCACTACTATGCTATGGTTTCTGACAGGAAGGAATGAAGAAAGGAAGGAAAGAATGAAATAAGGAAGGAAGGAAAAGAAAGAAAAGCAGGGAGGAAGAGAAGGCAAGAAGGCATGAAAAAAGAAAGGAAGGAAGGCTATCAGAGTCCCACTAACTCAAATAGAGTTTGGGAATTTGGGAAAGGTGATAAAACGTTTTTCTGTGAGATACAACTGAAGGTCATGGAAAACCTCTCATATCACAGATCTAAGGGGTGGTGGAGCAGTTATTGAGATATCAAACATTTCTAATTTTAAGATTATTATTCAACCATATAAACTAATGTTCCAGCATTGCCCAAATGAATCTCATTTGGAAAAAACTGACAGACTCATGAGTATGAAATAATCTTTTATTGGATTCTGAAGAGACATTCCAATCTAAAGGCTAAAGATAGGTATTTTGAGAGATTTATATTGGTAGCTTCCTAACTTTTAATGTGAAAAGCAATACATAACTTTATCTAACAAAACCAAGAGCACATGTTGCATGGGAATAGGAAAAATCCCAACTTAGAGTGACAGTTACCATATAAAGGAAGATAAATGGGCATTTTACTATTATAATAATAAAAAATAGGGGAAGATTTACCTTTTTCTGTTTTTGTATTTCAACTGCCATCAAAGTCTAACAAAATTTCTCATTATGATCCAGTTATATGGATGAAACAGCAAGCTCACCTACATGGTTGTGAATCTAGGTTCACATGTATAGAGCATAGAGACATAAGCAAAAAGTTTATAAGCTGCCTTCCCATGAAATCTTTATATGACCTATTTATATATTTCCTCCTACAGAGATATAGGATCGCTGTGAATCAGGAACCTAAAGCATCTGTCTGACTTTCTTTTTTAAAAAAAGATCAATCTTCAGCTGTTTAAAATAATTTGTGAGCTTGGAATTTTAGCTAAATGAACTTTCCTAAGATTTTTTGTGATTCAATTGGATTCCATAAGCATCAATTAAGTTCCTATTATGTTCTGGACACTATGCTAGTTGCTGAGAATGTACAGGTGAAAACGAAGTGGAATGTACTCTCTAGGAGAACAAATCTGTTCTCTTTCTCTCCAATCCTCACACCCACTCTCCACCAACCAGGGATATAATAGTCCACAAGTAAGTAAAGAGAACATATATAAAGAAAATACGAAGTAATTTCCAGGGTTAGAGAGCTCTCATCTTGAAGGACTGGGAAAGGCCTTGTGTGGGAGGGCAGTACCTGAGGTGAACTTTGATTGGAGTTCTAATCAAAGTTCATCTCCGTTGTTACCCTCCCACACAAGGCAGAGTTAAAGAGGAGCACCTCTAATCATGGGGTAAGAAGCTTCTTTTCTTTTTGAGTTTATAATACTGAGATTATCCTTGGATCTTAGATTAATAATAAAATATTGTGGTATTTTAGTTTAATAACAAACAGCGGTTGCTTCTGGAACTTTTCTTCAATCTTTTGGACATTTAGCAGACATGAAAGAAGACCTGATGTTTGAACAAAGGAAGAAATTTCCTACATTAATTACTATTATATTCTGTATGATAGAATAACAGAAATTAAAGCTCATTTCAACTTCATGAATTTCCTGTTAAACAGACTGTCGTGTCCCTAAGAATCATTTTCACAAGCTTCTCTGAGAAGATAATTTCATCTCTCTCTCTTTTTTATTTAAACAGAACCAGTCGTCTTTTCACCTTCTCTACACCTGTTAAATAAACTTGTCATTTCTACAGCCAATTCAGGGAAAAAGTTCTCCACTCCTTTCCTCAGAGACCTGGATGTCACCCTTCAGGTCTCCAGGGTCAACCTTCTACCTTCTCTGAATGGCTGCCTGCATGATTTGCTAGTCACAGCCGTCATTATCATCCAGCTTGGCATATGCCTCTAGGGTTTTCCCATTGAGCAGGGGTCTGAACTGTGCTGCCCATACCTTCTCTCACCAATTATAAGTTCTGCTCAGTTTTCGAAAAGACTGCAAAAACATATCAACATCATTCCAGGCCTCGTAATGAGGAAGCAATTTTCCCTTATTATAACTGACTAAATATGCATGGGCTGACCCATGAAGCCCCTCACTCACCCTTCCCCCATCCCTCTAGAAATCATATTTCATCTTCACCATTTCAATTTCAAATGTCCTTTGCATCCCACTTTTTTTCCTCCTCTTTCCCTTGATCCTACTCTCATTATATGTTTATTTTTTCTTTTTTTTCTGTTCTGAATTGTCCGTTCTCTTCTGGCTTGCTCATTACAACTTGTTGGGGTCTGCTACTCATTAGGGCAGGGGAGGTGTTTTACTTAATCTTTCCATTGCCTTTTGCCAGACTGCTGCCCACCTGTTTATACCTGAGCTGTTGGCAGAGAACACACTCAGGCCTTGCTAATGATCAGGCTGATGATAGCTTCCTTCATCGTTTTCCAGAAACTTGGGGATCTTGCCCCTTTGTATCTGAGAAGTTGGTGTTTTTCTACTGGCTACAGTGACATCTGTTGGCTACATTCACTCCTAGTATTAGCTATACTGTTGACAGTGAACACCTTTAAATTCAGTCTTGAGCGTGACATAAAAATCATGGGAAATTCATATGATATTTTGTTCTTTTGATGTATCTAAGGAAAGGTGCTTCAGTGGGCAGTAATTATTTTCCAAGTTTAAGATATCCTTGCATATCAACATAAGCATTTCTCCTATGAAAAAATAGGAAAAAATTCTCTCTGAGAATTTTATTCTTTGGACGCATGCCTTTCTTTCCTACCTTTGCTCTGGTACTTAGTCATTTGGTATATTCAAAACCTAACAGAGGATACAGGTTGTAAGAATGCTTTAAGACAAATACATGCATAGCTCAAGCATATGTCTTTGTGATTTGGACAATTTAGTTAACCAGTGGTATGGTAGTGAGGAGGATGGGGTAGATTAAGATTCCAAGCTCCCCCGAAAGGTTGTGATGAACTAGTCTCACACTTAGGTCAGTGTGCCCTCCTGTGATGCATTTGTTAATACTATGATGATATGGCAGACAAAGGGTCTTTAAAGTTTAAAGACCCTGTGATGTTCATCCTTACTTCAGTTTTTAGATTTGGAGGTCACCAGGTTCCAGGAACAATTCCAAGAACTCTTTATAATTTCTTTCTCCTAAGAACAACACCTACAATTTGGGTGAGTTATTCAATGTTGATGGTCACCTCTGGATTTTGATCAGCTAGAGATTCTATAAGTGTGATTAACTATGCCAAAGTTTAGTAAGTTTTCACTCAGTTGTGCTACTTTTCAAAACCATCTATTAAAATAATTAAGCAGAAATCTGAAATAGCATCAATATAAAACTATATTTCATAGTATTAAGTACTTTTTAGAGCAAAATCCCTTCATTTTTTGAGTGGTTTTTGAGCCTCTTTGTGAGAAAGACATTATGAAAGTTGTTGTGTTCCAAAGAAGGACAAGACAAAATAGTGACCTTTCCCAACATCTAAGGAAGAATAGTAACCTCACTTATTTCTCCATAACTGTTTAAGGTAGCACTTGGGTGACACAATGGAACCCTGTTTGCCTCAGTTTCCTCATCTGTAAAGTAAGCTGGAAAAAAGAAATGGTAAACTACTCCAGTATCTTAGCCAAGAAAACCCAAATGGGGTCATGAAGAGTCAGATATGACTGAAAATCTTTTATCTTAGGCTTTAGAAAAATACAACTTTCTAAGGTACCCTGTTTTGGAGTTGACTGTACTAGAGTTTATGGTCCAGCACTAGAATTTTCATAACCAACTTCCCTTTACATCAGGATTCCTGTAGGCTTTCTCCTACAACACTTTTAACTGCTACATTAAAAGAAGCTTATCTATTGATTTGAGTCTTGAAAATGGCCTTGAAGTCACCTTCCCTGTGCCATGAATCAGTTTCTCCAAGTTTAATAATTTTGCATCTCTCCTACCCTTTTTTTTGTCCAGAAGAAGAAAATGTAAGTTTTCATAATAACCCATATTTTTGTGGCACACTAGATAGAGCACTGGACCTGGAGTTAGGAACGCTCATCTTCCTGAGTTCAAATCTGGCCTCACACACTTCCTAGCTGTGTGACCCTGGGCAAGTCACTCAACCTCTGGTTGTTTGTTTCCTCAACTATAAAATGGCAATAATAACAGCCCCTGCCTTTCAGAGTTATTGTGAGGGTCAAATGAAACATCTGGAAAATAAATTGCACAGTTCCTGACACATAGTAGGTGCTAAAGAAATATTTGTTCTTTTTTCCAATCAGGAGATGTTTTTCATCTCTTTATTGCCTATATCCCTTAGTTCCTTGATTGTTGAAATCATAGTCTGTGTCATTCATGCATTTTACAGCATTGTTTTACTTTTCCTCATAAAATATCATTTTTAACATTGTTTCTGACCCAGTCTGTATTTCTTTAATAGGGTATGTCAATTTCATGATGGCATGTTTACTTGGGTTTTGGATAGTAGACAACGCCCTCGTGCCTTTGCTGTCACTAATGGAGTGAAATAGGGCCATGTGCTTTCTCTTATGTTTTTTTAGCATGATGTTTTCAGCTATGTTGACAAAAGCTTTCAATGAGGATGAACATGGCATCAAGGTCAGCTACTGTAGTGATGGTAATTTCTTCAGTTTGAAAAGGTTACAAGTCAAGACCAAAGTGGAGGGAGTGTTGGTGCATGATTTTCTGTTTGCAGATGATTGTATACTCAATGCAGCCTCTGAAGCTGAGATGCAACAAAGTATGGATCAATTCTCTGCTGCCTGTGCTAATTTTAGCCTAATAATTAACACCAAGAAAACACAGGTGCTCCAGCAGCCACCACCACACCATCCATGTGTGGAACCATTGGTTACAACAAATGGAGAAGCTTTGAATGCTGTGGATAAGTTCACTTACCTTGACGGGGTACTTTCCAGGGATGTACACACTGAAAATGGAGTTGATGCACACATTGACAGAGCTAGCTCAGTGTTTGGGAAGCTCCAAAGAAAAGTTTGGGAGAGAAGAGGTATTAGACTGACTACCAAACTGAAGGTCTGCTGAGCTTTTGTGTTGACCTTATTGTTGTATGTCTGTGAAACATGGACACTCTACCAGTGCCATGCCAGGAAACTGAATAGCTTCTATCTGAACTGTCTTAGGAAGATTCTGAGGATCACTTGGCAGGATAAGGTACCAGATACTGAAGTCCTTACTTGAGCTGAACTGCCAAGCACTCGAGTTTCTGAGAGCACAGCTCTGATGGACTGACCACGTTGCTTGAATGTAAAACATATGCTTGCCAAAGTGACTATTTTATGGAGAAATCTCATGGGGCAGGTGATCACATGGTGGTCAGAAGAAGCAATACAAGGACACTCTCAAGGTCTCTCTCAATAACTTTGGATTTAACTGTGCAACATGGGAGACACTGACACAGGATCCCTCAGCATGGTGTGCCCACATCAGAAAGGGTGCTGTGCTCTATGAGCAAAACAGAATTGAGACAGCACAAAGTAAACATAGGATTTGCAAATTTAGAGTATCCACCCCATGGACTATCTGTACCCACCCTGTGGTAGAGCATTCTGAGCTCATATTGGTCTGATCAGGCACAGTTGGACACATTGAAACTTCACGTTATTGTGGTGATGTCATTTTGGTCCTCTTTGTAAACAAAGTACAACCACAATACACCATTCTAAGTATATGGTAAATGAATGTGTTATGTATACTTATGCATATAGGTAGAGATATTAATATATATATATCTTATTTATTAAGTATCTACTGTGTACCAGGCAATGTACTAGATGCTGGAGATACAAGTAGAAAGAACAAAACAATACCAAGTGACAATGAGCTTACATTTTTATGGAGAGACAAGTACATGGTATATACACACATGCACCCATATAGCATAAATAAGTTTTAATAGCATACAACAGAACTAAAACTGTAATTATATATATTATACATATCATATACATGTGTACATATGCATAGTTATCTCCATATCTCTTCCTTCCTTCCTTCCTTCCTTCCTTCCTTCCTTCCTTCCTTCCTTCCTTCCTTCCTTCCTTCCTTCCTTCCTTCCTTTCTTGCTTTCCTGCTTTCTTGCTTTTTCATTGCCTTCATCTCTGATATCCCAAAATGCCTTAGTGTAGCTTTAAGCTATTAAACATTATTTATTCAGTCTGTCTACATAAATACATTTCATATTTCTCCATCTACATAGATATGTAATACATGTACCTAGGTAAATAGACATAGAAATATAGTAAATTCATGCATCTATTCTTGTATATACATATGTTTGTATGTATTTATCTAAAGAGGGAGAGACAGACAGTGACATACATAGCTAGAAAGACAGAGAAAGAAAGAGGGTGCCTCCAAATCAGGGAGACCTAACTTTCAGTCCCTGACACATTTTGGTTTTGTAACCCTAGGTAAATCACTTGATATCCATCTGCCTGAAGCAACTCTCTAAAAACCATATGTTGCAGATTATGTGCTCATCTACATTGGTAGAGAGAATTTTCTCACTAAGAGTCCTCATACACACAAACCACACATCTCTACTTCCTCAATGGCACCTCTAGATCCTTTTATTTTTTAAAATTTGTTTATATTTAGTTTTCAACATTCACTCTATAAGCTTTTGGGGTTTTAAATTTTCTCCTCCTCTCTCCCCTCCCTCACCCCAAGAAGGCATGCAATCTGATATGGGATCTACATAGACATTCATATTAAACATCTTTTCATTAGTCATGTTGTAAATGAAGATTAGATCCGATTGGCAGAAGCCCAAGAAAGAAGAAACAAAAATAAAACAGTAACAAAAAAAAGAGAGCAAATCATATGCTTTGATCTGCTTTCAGATTCCACAGTTTTTTCTCTGGATGTGGACCATTGTGAGTCTTTTGGCTTTGCCCTAGATTCTCTTAAAAAGTTCCCCCTCCTACAAGAAGCCTTCTCAGTCATCCTTTTTCTTAGGATCATTCCTCTGAAACTGTCTGTATTATGCACACTTGTACACAGTTGCTTGCATATTGTGTCTCCGCCACATCCCCACCATTTAGCAAAGTTCTGGGCACAAAGTAGATGATTAATAAAGGCTTATTGACTGAATGATTGGCTTTACAGTAGAAATACAAAGTGTTCCAAAAGTCTTAGTGCAGTTTTAATAAGCTTCGGAACACCTTATGTAAAATCATTATTCACCTTTGCTGAAATAGATATAAAATTCTAGGACAGGCACGCATTTAAAAAGTCACATTGATAAAATAGAGTGGTGGAGAAATAAGGGAAGACGTGACCAGAGAAGAGGGAGGCATTTTGCGTTGGGTGAATGGTACAAAGAATAAGTGCACAAAAACTGTGAGAATTGAATAAACTGGGATATGGGACCCTCATTTGAGCAAAAATAGCAGTGTACCCTGAAATCTTGAGTGAAGGAATCACTATGGATTCTCCTCATTCTAGGAAACCAACAACATGCTCCCCAAAAGACACAGATCTTAGTACAACTCACCCTGGTAAGGGTCCTTTATTCTTTAATATCTAGAAGGAATCCATAAAGCAGGGGTTCTGAACCTAGGGTCTGTTTTGTGGTTGTGATGTTTGGTAGTTTTCATATTTTGATAACTGTATTTTAATATATTTGGCTTCTTTTGTATTCTATGTATTTTTTTGCAGTTAAAAACATTATTCTGAGAAGAGGTCCAGACTTCACCATAGGGATCCTTGGCAGAGACACACAATTTCTCCTAGTGTCTTTTGAGCTAATTTCACAGCAGAGCATATACCATTTAATAATTATTTCTGAAAAAAGTGTGAATAGCCAGAAATGCAGTGTGGATTGGGGGAATGTAATATATTTGCTGCCTGAGACATTAATGGTCTAGAGAAAAAAAATGGTACTGATTATGGAAATAATCAAATTAGGGTGTTAAAAAAAAGTCAATACAGTTGCCAACTTTATTTTGCTAGAGAATGTCCAGTTATGCCAGTAATGCTGGAATTTGTACTGTCCTTGGAATGTCCTTCACAAGGCTCATGCTACTAAAGCACCATTAGTACAATGCTCTTTGAAGATTTTTCTTCTACATTGGTGATGCTTTGTCACTCTCTCTCTCTCTCTCTCTCTCTCTCTCTCTCTCTCTCTCTCTCTCTCTCTCTCTCTCTCAGCACCCCTTGTGACCAAAGGTATGCATTTGCAAGAAGACTAGACAAGGTTAGAGGTGGAATTGGGGGCCATGGAATAGAATTTTTCTCAGTATGAAGCTAACTAGCCTATATGGGGATTGAACCCCAGCCCTGGGCCTCATTAGCACGATGTTTTGGTAGTTAAACTAGAAGGA
Source organism: Notamacropus eugenii (assembly GCF_028372415.1). Taxonomy (NCBI): domain Eukaryota; kingdom Metazoa; phylum Chordata; class Mammalia; order Diprotodontia; family Macropodidae; genus Notamacropus; species Notamacropus eugenii. The sequence goes on from NC_092872.1 coordinate 647,936,127, forward strand.
GTGAGTGAAGGATATTTTATTGCCATGACTTTATCTGGCCAGGACTTCCAAGTCTCAGGTAACGACACTGTCTTGGGGTGGTTTTACACAAAGGGAGAGGAGGGATTGCCTCATACTCATCAAATTTCCAAACATGAATCAAACCCTTTTCCCTGATCTCTGCCTGAACATTTGCACAGCAATGAACTATCACAAAGGATTTTATTATAGATGCTGAAGTGTGTGGGGGCTGGGGGAAGAAAAGCCCTGACTAGGCTATCTATTCCAAAGCCTTACTTTGTTTTTGCGTCTGCTCCCACCTCATCAGTAGCAATTTGGAAATGGTAACCACAAAATAACTATCAGGCCAAGGATGTAACCAACATATCCAAATGATTTCCAGCCCCTGGTTTCTATAGATTCTAATAGCCTAATAAATGGATTTCTGTAACTGGGCTAAGTACAGTCATATGTAATTGTAGTTATTCACGCATTAAGCTGTAGGGAAGTGGCAAACCCAATTAGATTAAATCCAACCATGTCTCATTGGGATTTGTGGGAGACATTTAAGCAAAGAGACATGTCACTTTCATAGACCAATTTGCTTGTACCTGTCTACTTGGATTTATTGTGATTTGTCCTTGTTTTCTGCATGTTTATTTGCAGCAGCCAGCCCACTCCAGATGCAACAGACAGCAGTGTTAACTTTGGAACATTTTTTGTTAATTAACTTGGGTTCAGATTCTAGTAACATGCATGAATTGTTCCTAGGCTACTAATGGAGTGTGGAAAATAAATATTGTTGCCCTCCTTTGGTTTATTTCTCGGTGATTCTATGTTAAATATAGTGTCTACTAGGCTGCAGGAGACCAAAACACACACCCAGGAAATTATCGTGTTTTATAAGGCAGCTGGCACATGGAGAAAAGTAGAAATGGTTACAAATCACAAGGAAAACATGTACTGATTAATTAAAATAACCAAACAGAATAGAATGTGATTATTAATAGGATGTGATTTTTTTCCATTCAATGAACATAACCAAATGCTAGAAGTATTTTTGACAGTGAGTATTCTCATAAAAGTTATTCCAGGTAAACTGACTTACTGATATTGGCTAAACAGGAAACCATATATAATTGTAGTTATTCATGGATTACGTTGTAGGGAAGTTGAAAACACAATTGGGGCACCTAGGTGATTCAGTGAATAAAGGGCTCAGCCTTCAGTAAGGAAGACCGATCTTCCCCAGTTCAGTTTCAACCTCAGACACTTCCTAGCTGTGTGACCCCGGGTAGGTTATTTAACACTGTTTGCCTCAGTTTCAACGTGTATAAAATGAAATGGAGAAGGAAGTGGAAAGCCATTCCAGTGTCTTTGCCACGAAAACCCCAACAGTTCAGTTGTTCAGTCTATTGTATTCAAAATTCAGTGAAAGTTCAGAAGCTAGACAGATTGTTGTGGACCAGAGTAAATAGGGAGACTTCTTGATAGAAACCTGATTTGAGCTACCCTTTGAAGGGTTCGATAACTTTAAATAAGTAGAAGGGAAAGGAAAGGTGCATCCCAGGCAAGGAAAAGAGCATGAACGAATGTGCAAAATTGAGGGTGAACATCCACTGAAAAGATATGACTCCAATGGAAGATTTTAGTTGGGGAATAGTAGGAAAAAATCAGATAGACAGGATAAAGCTAGATTTTGAAATCTCACACTATAGGCAAAGAAGTTTTAAGTTTGATGTGGGACACAATAGTGAACTGTCGTTTAGGAGTAGTATATAAGATTTAATTTTGAGAAATTAAGAATTACCAGAGATAGAGACTGAGCCAGGGTAACACTACCTTTATGGTATCTGCAGACTTATTCTAATCTATCAGTTCACTTTATGTCTAGGAGTGTGCTGGAGCCAACTGAATGGGTCCAGAGAGCATTGTTAAATTTGCAATATGGGTATTTACACCTCTTCAACTGACAAATGTTACAAAGTAAACCTTGACTTGTTCTTTTTTTTTTGTCTAGACTTAAGAAAGTGGTGGATAAAAATGCTGATTTTGCAGGTTAAACTTAAAAATATGTCAGATTTTTTTTTGAGATCCACTTGTTATACATTTGCCTGAACACTACTGTCTATATCATACCTAGTGTAAAACAAAACTTAATCCTCAATGGATGTGTCTAATTTGTAGACATATTTCTTTATTGATCCTTCCAGGGCTTTTTACAACCTGCACATTTCTTTTTTGTGATGAGCCTAAATGTAACTTGATGCAAATTAGGTCTCTTTTTTCTCAATCATCAGTGAAGATGGAGAGTGACTCTCTAAATAAAGTACAAATAATAGACAAAACACAAGATGAGTAATATGAGCTAAATTCTAGTCCAAACTTTCCCGTTTACAAGCTATATGACTTTAGGTAGGTCATTTTAAGTCTTGGATTCAGTTTTTTATCTGTCAAAAGAAGTGTCTATGTTGGAAAATCTCTAAGATCCCTTCCTGCTTTATAATTTTATAATTCTATGAGTAAGTTTCCAATTCCTTTCCGTATTGTTACCTTCCTTTGGTCATACTTTCCTAGAAGGCAATGTTTTACAATTTTCATGATTTGTTGAAATTCTTCTAATTTCCCTTCAGGTATGATATAGCACCATCTATGCCATGGATCCACATTAACCATATGCTGAGGCAGGAAGGCCCTTTCAGAATTTTTGCTTATAAAGTTAGGCTGAATGCCTTGGGCCCCATCCACATTTTTTTAAATTTCCCCACTAATCATTTTTGGTGTTAAAAAAGTCTTCATAGAGTAGCTACTCTGAAAAAAATGTTGAGAGCTTTATTGAAAAAACTTGACCACAAGAAAGGAAGACTGGCTCATTAGTCTGCTAATTCACTTTGGAGAGTCAGGTTGGTGTAGCAGAAAGACTACTCGATTTGATGTCAGGAAGAGACTTTGTTTCAAATTCTAGTTCCAGAACTTAACTAGTTACATGTCTATAGGTGACTCACTTAACCTCTCTGAGCCTCAGTTTCTTTATCTATTAAATGGGTATATGCCTTACATGGTTGTTGTGAAAATCAATTATACAACAGATACTTTTTAAGTCCCCTCTGTGTTTTAGGTATTGTGCTAAGTATGGGGAATACAACAAAAAATCAAATGAGACACTCATGAAAAGTTATTTGCAAACCTTAAAGTAATATATAATGTTTGTTCAGTTGTTTCAGTTGTCTGACTATTTGTGACCCCATTGTGTATGTGCGTATGTGTGTGTGTGTGTGTGTGTGTGTGTGTGTGTGTGTGGGTGGGTGGAGGTTAGCATGCATACTGACATAGCTTGCCATTTCCTTCTTCAGCTCATTTTACAGATGAGAAACTGAGGCAAATAGGGTTAAGTGACTTGGCCAGGGTCATGCAGCTAAGTAAATGTCTGAGGCCAGATTTGAAATCATGGAGAAGAATCTTCCTGATTCCAAGCCCAGTACTTTATCCACTGCACAGACAAGCTGCCCTACAGAAATGTTAGCTTTTAGAATTAGAGAAAGTGAGTTCACATCTTAGCTCTGCTACTTATTAACCATGTAACCTGAGCAATTCATTTAACTAATTCCTAGGTCTCAGTTTGAATGAATGAATGGATGAATAGATGAATGAATGAGTGTGTTAATTTTTAAGTGCTTATGATATACCAAACATTATGCTAAGTACTATAGATTCAAATACAGAAAACAAAATGGTTCATTCTCTTGAGGAGCTTAAAATCTAATAAGGGAACACAATACATAGAGGGAACATGGTCAGCAGGTTGGGATATTTTGGTCAGTCACAGGGGTGGTGAGTGGAGTATTAAGTCAATTGACATAACCCTTTCCAAGAAGGATGGTGTTATTTGATTAATTTCTCCAAAACTAGAGATAGTTTAAAATGGGAGTGGGAGGTGGGATAAAAAAAAGGCAAGGATATGTATGTGGAGTAAAAATGGCTGGTAAACAGATTAAGATGGGAAAATGAAGGGAATTTGTACAGTACCTTCTTTGTGCCATGCACTGTGCTAAGTAAGCACTTTACAAATAACTCATTTGATCTTCGTAACAATCCTGGAAGGCAGATGCTATTATTTCTCCCATTTTATAGTTTAGGAAACTGAGGCAAGCAAGGTAAGTGACTTGTACTGTGTCACACAGCTAGTAAGTATCTGAGGCTACATTTGAACTCAGGTCTTCCTGATTCCTGGAGCAGAGCTCTATCCACAGTACCCACCTACCTGATAAGTTTGAGTTAGGTTAAAAAGGGAGAACTCTTAATAGTCATGTGCACAAGGCCTCAGTTAATTAATCTGAGTGAGTTGTACCAGATGACCTCTAAGGTCCCATCCAATCATAAATATATGATGCTATGATATTGGAGTTTATAGCAAATTTGCCAGAAGGACATTGGATTTCATTCATTCAGAATTTCAATAGAAAACCGTATCCAGGCTTATAATATCTGAATTTAATCCATATAAAGGAAGAAGATATAACTCAGAATTTCTTTCTTTCTTTCTTTTCTTTTCTTTTTTTGGAATGTGTAAGTTTTGCTTAGTTTGTGACCCAGTTTTTTTTTTTTAACTATCATATCTTTTTCATGTTTTCTGTTTTCGTGTCTTTGGACAAATCACCTCATTTCTTACCTCGCCTTAATGACTGAATGGGCATTACCTCAGTCAGACAGACCTGGGAACGACCTTAGCTTAAAAAGGCCAAGGCTATTTGTAGTCATCCTGATCCATAGCTTGCCAGTGGACCCAGATAACTCTGGAAAAGAAAGTGAGTCTGGTGACTTTGCATAGCCCTCCCTCCCTTAAATCCAATTCACTTCCATGGCAGGGCATCACCCCATGGTCCTCTTCCAGAATGAAGGACAAGCAGTAATAATGACAATAGCATGAACTGGTGCCCAATACTTCTGGGGTGGAGATCGAGGGGTACCCTCACAACAAAGAGATCACCAATTCAAATACAGAGAGATGGCTAATCAGGAAAATTCATTGACCAATTTGATGTGCTTATAGATGAATAAGCTTTTGTTTTGCATTTTGACTATGAAAACTATGACCTCATCCATTTGACCAATTGTCAACCCAGTGTGAATCCATTTAGGATCATTATTTCATTTAGAGTGTCATGAAATGAACTATTTTGGAAGGACCCCCTCTTCATGCTGGCCTATCAAAGAGACTCTCTGTCATAAACTTGGCCCTTTGCTATTTTGGAAGACAGACCAGAGTGTAGCAGTGCTAAGAATGGATCTAGGTCCTTTGAAACTTTAGCGGGGTATAACAGGAGAGTCCCAAATAACTGAATTTGGGCAGAGGTCCAAGATAAGACTGAAGTTATTACCCATGTGGCCTGAGAGGATGGTTTCTGGACTCTTAGATTCTTAGTAAACAATCAGCAGATCCCCCAAGTTCATTAAGTTGTATTTTGCTTCTTCCTTTAATAAATGATGAATATGAAGACATGAAATAATTTTCTTTAAAAGTCATTAAATCTTATTTTATTTTTATTATTTTCTTTAGAAAATTCAAGTATGAAAGGATATCTACATGTAATTTACTTTTGTACATCTGTATCATGAGGAAAATACCTCACTTTTTAAAGTTAAACATAAAGAACTCTATATGTAACACACTGAATGTAATTTTTGGCCTTCTAATGAATATTAAGCCCACATTTGGAGAGAGAGAGAGAGAGAGAGAGACAGAGAGAGAGAGAGAGAGAGAGAGAGAGGGAGGGAGGGAGGGAGGGAGGGAGGGAGGGAGAGGGAGGGAGGGAGGGAGGGAAAGGGAGGGAGGGAGGGAGGGAGAGAGAGAGGGAGAGAGAGAGAGAGAGAGAGAGGGAGGGAGGGAGGGAGAGAGAGAGAGAGAGGAAAAAAGAAAGAAAGAAAAGAAAAGATAGAAGGAAAGAAAGAAACTGACTGATAGGCATCATGGGATAGTGTAAACACCTGAATTTGGAAGCAGGAGACCCAAGTTTGTATCCTGGCTCTATAACTTACTACATGTAGGATTTTAGAGTACAAATTCACCTTAGGTCTCAGTCTTGTGATCTTCTGAAGGAGGAAGTTGGACCACCTGGACTTCAAGGTTCAGTCCACTTCTATGCCCCCATAAAGCTCTGAAGAGAGAAACGATTGTTGTTCAGTCATTTCAGTACAGTCTGACTCTTTGTGACTCCATTTGGAGTTTTCTTGGCAAAGATACTAGAGTGGTTTGCCATTTCCTTCTCCATCTCATTTCACAGATGAGGAAACTGAGGCAAACAGGATTAAGTGACTTGCCCAGGTTCACAGAACTTGTTAGTTTCTGAGGTTTTTAGGTCCAGTTTTCATAGGCATATGTGGAGTTCTCATTTTTTATCAACTTCTGAATTTCATCATTATTTTCATCAAACCCATCTTGATGTTTGTGGGTGTTCTGACATGCAATGCTGTACACCAAATCTTTGAAAATCGCCCACTTCTTTTCTGTTCCATTGTTGCCAAATATGGGTTGACTTAGCTTTCCCTCTAAATTAGCTATAACAGTTCATTCTATGAGAAGGGCTTTAATCTATTGAAATTAAGTTCTCTGATAGTAGTTTTGCCTTTTGTAGAATCCAATGTTTAGCTTGGAGAGGATAAGTCTATGATTGGTCTAGCACTCTGCACCATACATTGCCTTCATGACTCTCACATCCTGTCTGTCTCTTCTCCTTACAGTGACATAGTTTATTATATGCCTATGTGTGCTGCTAGAGTGCATTCACAAAATTTTGTTGCATTTTGGTAAATGGAAGACAGTACAGGTAATGAGGTCATGAGATACACAAGTCTTCAACAGTAAGCTGTTGTTGTTTACAAATCTATTCTTCCCAAGGACTCCCTGCCATGTCTTGATAGTGCCTACTCTGGTGTTAAAGTCACCCTGAATTACAAGCTTGTCCTCTTTTAGCATATTAATGATGAGAGTATCCAGGTCTTTATAAAATTTTTCTTTGACCTCATCAGGAGTCATCATGGTGGGAGCATATGCATTGATGGTGGTGGCACACTGTTACCTGCATGTGGCAATTGTATCATCATGTGTCTGTCATTCACTCCTTTTGGGAGGCATACAAGTTTGTTGACTGGATTAGTTTTGATGGTAAAATCTACCCTAACTTTAAGATGCGTCTCATCATTGCTGCCACTCCAGAAAAATGTGTATCCAGCTCTGACTTTAGTAAGTTGGCCTTCATTTGCCAGCCTTGTTTCACTCAGGACTGCTATTTGGATGCAATACCTTCTGAGTTCTCATGCAACAACAGCTGTTTTTCTTTAGGTCTACTAGATTTCATGTTGTCCATAAGCGTGCAAACTTTCTATGTACTGATGGTGAGTGGAATCATCTTTGCAAAAGTTTTTGTGCATTGTTTTCATGTTTCATTTGCAGGGTGGGGTCCTCAGCTGCTGAGGCAAGTAGACCAGGGTTGGGTGAGGCAGACAATTCTTAGGGCATCTTTTTTATTCCCTTTCCTCATACTGGGAGGTGAGCCATATAGTCCTTAAAAAGGCTGCTGAGACATGTAGGGGGGCTGCTGAATCTCACTGCTGTTTCAGTCCAGTGAGAAGACAACCCTATGCTCTGGCCTGCTTGTATGCAGGGTTGTGGTTACAGCTCCCAGTGTATCCACACCCATTGTTTTGTCACTTGCCTGGTGCTACAGGACTTTGAGATAAGTAAAAAATGGTAAAATGGGAGATATCTAAGTGAGGTAGAGTTGCATAAAGTTATCAGTCTCACTCTCTCTTCCAGAGTCACTAAAGTCCATTGGCAAGACAAAAATCAAGATGACTGATGATGTCTCAGGATGCATTGGATGACTTTGGTGTCTTAGATGTCTGACCAGGCTTTAAGCACTTCACAGCATCTGATTCAGTTTCTTTCATGGCTTTTGGAACAGATTGTTTTCATCTGCCCATTTCATGAGGGGGAAGTCTTCACATGCTTAAGAGTGACAAAGCCTTAACCCACTTACGGGTTTGAGGTTCTTTGGTTACCCTCAGTGTGATTCAGCTGGTCTATTGAAATAGTTTACCAGGGTGTGGCTGCTATACATTCTTCTGCTTTTTGGAGTCACTAATGAGAGTTGGATGAATAAGGAAGACATCAAAGGTGGAAAGCAGTTCTGAAAAGGACTCATCTGCTCTAACACCAGAGGTAATATTCTTTCCTAAATACTTCATCTTCTGGAATAATTCATTTAAGGGATAGTTCAGCAGTAGGGTGGATGTAAAGCTCTGATAGCCCTTAAGGTATATGGTATCAGGAGATGCAGTAAAGCCTTCATCTTAATGGATGGAAGTGGGTAGGGTTGTAGAGGCAACCACAACCACAGAGAAGAGGGAAATGAGTCTGAGGGTTCAAGTATCATGGAGTATCTAGCTTTTCTTGAGGGGATAAGAGGGCAGTTTTAAGCTTTGGGGGAGAAGGGGAGAAAGGACATTTGCAGGAAAGTTGGTGAGGAGAGGTGACCCATTGGTTCTTCTCTATGAGACTTTCAGAGGTTAGTGTGGTCAGGGCAGCCAGTAATTTCTAGTGGGAGTGATAAATAGAAGAAATACTTCTTTCTGGGCTTTTTGTAAAAGCACTTTTTGGTGACAGAGTCAAGATGATGGAGTAGAACCATGGACCTGCTTGATCTCTTCCCCCAGAGCCCTTAAAATATCTGTAAAAATGACTTAACAAATTCTAGAGTAGTAGAAGTCACAAAATGACAGAGTAATACAGATTTGCAGCCCAAGCCAACCTGGAAGGCTGAAAGAAAGGGTCTATTGCACCTGACTCAGAGCAGAGCAGAGCACAGCCCAGTGTGGGCCATGTGGCACAGACAGGACTGGAGCAGGCTTCAGGGTGCTGAATCATAGGCAGCTGCTGTGGTTTCTAGATTTCTTAACCCACAAATGCCAAAGACAGCTTCCAAGTTCAGTGAGAAAGTTCTTTTACCTGGGTCAGAGGGGAACTTGGTCCTGCCCCAGCCCCAATCTCATGGTGGTAGCAGCCATTGCAGCATCAGCAGCCAAACCTGGAACTCTCAACCTACAGATGAGGGGGAAGTTGAGTGACTGATCTGGGTCTCAGTCCTGAGTGGCAGTTTTGGAGTGAAGAGGAGTGCTGGTTTGGTGGAACTGGTGGCACTTGTGGAGAGGGAATCCTACTTGCAATTCCAGGGCAGAAAAGATTGCTTGTGGTTGTTCACAGACCAGAGTGCAGGTCAGGAGAGATGTAAACACCTCTCCCTTGATTACATCACCTTGGAGAAACTGGGATCTTACAGGTTCCTAGAGATATCCTGGTAAACAGCTACACAAAAATCTCTGAAGCCTGGGAGAGTATACTTTTCACTTGACAAAAGGCTTAAAATTCAAGTAATTGGCTTGAAAAATGCCCCAAAAGGAGAAAAAACGATTATAGAAGGGTACTTAGGTATTTTCTTCCATTCTATCTGATGAGGAAGATCAACGCATACAACAGAGTAAGACCAAAGCAGACAAGGGGAGGAAGATAGCAAGATCAAACCTCGTATATCCAAAGACTCCCTAAAAATATGAAATGGTCTCTGGCCAAGGAAAAGCTCAAAAATGACTTTGAAAATCAAATAAGAGAGGTGGAGGAAGAAGTGGGAAGAGAAATGAGAGCAACACACAAAAATTCTGAAAATATAAGTCAACAGCTTGTTAAAGGAGACCCCAAAAATGCTGAAGAAAATAGCACCTTTAAAAATAGCCTAATCCAAATGGAAAAAGTGTCCAAAAAGCCAATGAACCAAAGAAGGCCTTCAAAAGCAAAATTGGTCAAATGGAAAGGACTTTCAAAAGCTCACTGAAGAAAATAGTTCTTCAAAAATTAGAGTGGAGCAGATGGAAGTTAATGACTTTATGAGAAATTAAGAACTTATAAAACAAAACCAAAAGAATGAAAAAAAATAGAAGACAATGTGAAACATCTCATTGGAAAAACAACTGATCTGGAAAATAGATCCAGGAGAGACAATTTAAAAATTATTGGTCTACCTGAAAACCATGATAAAAAAAAAGAGCCTAGACATCATCTTCCAAGGAATTATCAAGGAAAACTGCCCTGATATTCTAGAACCAGAGAGTAAAATAGTAATCGAAAGAATTCATCAATCACCTCCTGAAAGAGACCCCAAAAGGAAAACTCCTAGGAATATTGTGACCAAATTCCAGAGTTCCCAGGTCAAACAGAAAATATTACAATCAACTAGAAAGAAACTATTCAAGTATAGTGGAAATACAATCAGGATAACACAGGATTTAGCAGCTTCTACACTAAGGGATCAAAAGGCTTGGAATATGATATTCCAGAGGTCAAAGGAGGTAGGATTAAACCCAAAAATCACCTACCCAGCAAAACTGAATATAATACTTCAGGAAAAAAATGGAATTTCAATGAAATAGAGGACTCCCAAACATTCTTATTGAAAAGACCAGAGCTGAACAGAAAATTTAACTTTCAAATACAAGAATCAAGAGAAACATGAAAAGGTAAATAGGAAAGAAAAGCCATAAGCAACTCATTAAAGTTGAACTGTGTATATTATATATGTGTATGTATATGTCTAGGTAGGTATAAGTATATGGGTGTATGGATGTGTATACATACATACATATATACATATACACACAATGGATGGGAAGAGAGGGACGATGAAAAGGAATAAGTGAGGCTTACTCTCATGGGATTTGGCTTAAGGAAGGAATAACACACATTCATTTGGGTATGGAAATCTATCTTACCCTTCAGGAAGGCAGGGGGAAGGGGATAGGAGACGGAAGACAATTGAAGAGACAGCAAATTGGGGAAAAGGATAATCAGATGCAAACACTATTGTGGGGGGACAGGTCAAGGAAGAGGGTGGAATAAATGAAGGGCAGCAAAGGACAGAGGGAAATGTGGTTAGTTTTGCATGGCTACACATGTATGACCTATATCAAATTGCTTGCTTTCTCAATGAGGTTGGGTGGGGAGGGAGGAAAGGAGAGATTAAGGAACTCAAATCTTTAAAAATGAATGTTAAAATTCTGTTTGCATGCAAACGGAAAACAAGATGTACAGACGATGGGGCGTAGAAATCTATTTTGCCCTACGGGAAAATAGAGGGAAAGGGTATAAGAGAAGGGGGATGATAGAAGGGAGGAATGGGTGGTTGGGGTACACTGTCCTGGGGTGGGGGATGGGAGAGATGAGGAGAAAATTAGGAATTCAAATTCTTATGGAAGTGAATTTTGAAAACTGAAAAATAAATTATATATTAAAAATAAAATAAAATAAAGTTGGTTAGAGGAGGAAAAAAATATAAGCACTTCAAGAATATCAACACTAACTTTGTTCATTTCCTTCAGTCCATCACTTGTTCCTGGACAATTATCTCTTGTTTACAGTACCAATAGCTAGGTTAATATTTATAAACAGTTTAAATGATTACAATCTAAAACAATTTTTCGTATTTTCTGCCTTTGTATTTTGCTGAAGAAAAAAAGGGATTTATGGGACTGAGGTCTATTTTGAAATCTTTGTTTCAGGCTTTCCTTTGCCAGAGATGGCATCACCAAGTGACCAGTCTACAGGCAAGCAACATCTCTGTGGTTAACTAAACCATATGTTATTGCTATTATACTAGAAGGCTTTTACAGCAGAATCATCCAGAGCTTACAGTTCCCTAGCATAGCCCTCAAGAACCAAGATTCATCTCCATATAATAATGAGAAATTAGAGTCAGACTTTGTGGAGGTGTCAAGAGTGCATGGTTTTCAAATGATATAATGAGTTGGAATACTCCACCCACCCACTCCATTGACTGATTCTTTTTGGTATTTTTAGTTGTTCTGATTTGGCATCCATTTCACTGTAAACCTTGAGAGGCATCATGATGAAGCAGATAGGGTCATGGGCTTGGAGTTAGAAAGAATTGGTTTTAAACTCCACCTTAATCATTTACTATGTATATAACCATGAGTAAGTCACCTCATTTTTCTCTTTCCCCATCTGTAATTAGGGTCCGTGGAGCCAGATGGCCTCTTGAGGTCCTTTAGAATGCTGAATAGTCCTTTAGAGTTCTGAATCTCTGATCTTATGATAATTTCCCCCCAAAGGACAAAATATCCAATCTTGTATTGGTGATGTACACAAGAGAAAAAGAGTGCCAAAAGAGCATTTGGGAACAGTCTTAGAGAAATTACCCAACCAGCTTTCGTATTAGGAAGACACAGGTATATGTGAAAGCAAATCCTCTTCTCATGGCATTTCTTGGGTGATAGAGCACCTATACTGATAATAGGGAGGTTATAAAAGTCAAGGTTAAAAGGCCTCTAATTTTCTTTATGGCATAAAAATTCTATGATTTTAATTCTTATAATTCAGCCTTACTTAGGTAAAAATTACTACATATCCGTTGCTAAATTCAGTGGATGATATAATAATCATCCATTCTCAGATATGTCTCAGCACACTGAGCCACAGATATTACCTCTTCCTTGCAAATTCTGAACCACAGCAATGCTGTGATTTTGAGAACCTATGCTATGTGTGAACAGGTCAAAGTAACTGAGAATGAATTTTTTAAAGAAATATTTCTGTCCAATAAGAGGACAGCAGCCATGACCTGAGGAAGCAGGTATGACATTTTTCCTACTTGCAGAGATTTTAATATTAATAAATCAAAATATTCCCCATCATGTATAAAGCCTTTTCCTTATCCTGATTTTTATCTGTCTGAAAACAGTCAAATTTGGAGTCTCACTTAAACCAATCTTCCATTTAATAGTGCAGGGCCATAAAATTTACAGGTTAGACTAATAATACCTAAAGTACATAGCTCACAGAGGCATAGAAGTTGCATTATCTGACTTGAATTTAATTCTGGATCACTTTAATATTACATGGATACATATATTTTTATTTATATTTCTTGACAATGACTCAAATGTATGTAAAACTCTTTATAAACTATAAAGCACCATATAAATGCCAGCTATTATCATTTATTAAGTCAGGTCCTCCTAATACCTTCATCTTTGTTACTGAGAATCACCCCTCCCCCCACCAAGTTGAATATCTGTTTCTCTTATTTCTTCTCCTCATATGCTCATCTATATGCTCTTCAGTCTTCCTGTATTTTTCCAGTTCCTTTTCTCCATAATTTGCCCCCTCTGCTTTGGAATCCTTTCTCTATGGTTAGAAAATATTGTTCCATAAGCAATCTTTCCTTTAACACCCCTTCCTTTTCTTCAACAATTGAAAGCTAACTTTCCATTTAAGACATGGCACATCCCGTACTTCCTCTACAAGTGTTGTCTGCTTTTCCATTTGCTGCTTAACACAAAACTAGGAGGAAAAGTTGGCACATTCTTTCCTCGCCTTCAGTTACTTACAGGCCTTCACTCTGCTACATCTCTCTCAAATCTCTTCTCCTTTGAGATTCCTGCTATTATATTAGATCACCCTTTTCAGATCCTTTTTGCTGTCATCTACAGATCATCTTCCTTAGGGAATTCAACACCTGGTTCATAGTATTTCTTTTCAATGCTTCCTCCACTTTCTCCCTAAGATTTTAAAGACAGAGGCTTTTTAAATTTGTTTTGCATAGTTCTTTCTATACCTTCCCCCACCCCCAATCACCTATCATGGTGCTCTGTATATGCTGAGAATTTAGTAAATCTTTGTAGACTTGATCTGATATTTATGACTTCAGTTTTCACATTGGCTTAACATTGTGGCTTCCCATTTCACCAGCTTCACCAACTAATCACAGTTGCTCACCATCACCTCATCCTACACTATCTCCACTAATCTCTAAAGTCTTCCTCTATAGTCATAGTATCCTATATTTTCAGTATTCCAATTGCATCCATAATCCTAAGCACGTTCTTTGTAGTAGTCACCTCTTGATCCCTACATTACTCTCTATCCTCCCTGACCATCCCCCTTTCTGTGGCTTTACTTCCCTTCCTTTACTATCAGTTATTTCAACATCTTTCATCCTTTAATTCTTTGATATTTTGTCTTACTGCTTTTCTCGTAGCACTAATATTGAACTTTCTGTCACATCAACTTCATTTTATGCTCTTGTTCTTGAGTTACAGATCTTTACTGGAAGTAGTCATGAAATTCTGCAGTCAGAGTTCACTACAAAGTAATGCTTTCTAACACAAACTGGGTCTTTCTCATTGTGTGACAATCCCTTTGTTAATATTTAAATTTATGTAACATGGCCCTTAGTGGTTGTTCAAAATAATCTCCACTTTCTTCAAACTTGAAACTTGGCCCTAATCTTACCTCTTTTAACATATGATCTCATCATTTACTCTACTAAGTTGTCATGCCCAATATGAATCAAAACTCAATAGTAATGTGAATCAGTTATAAGATGGAGTACTCAAAAAATCTCATTCCATTTTAGGTTACATTGGAAGAGGTATAATGTACAAACAGTGATCTCAAGCTCAAACAGAAACAGATTTAGAAAACCACAAATTAGCATTATCAATATTCATATTGTATTTTTATTTATTTTGCTAAATATTTCCCAATTACACTGTTTCAGGGCACATTTAAGGGTTTTCTTGGCCACGCATAATGTATCAGCCTTGATTTTGATACCTCTGGTTTCCAGAATGAAGGAGCACAGAGCTTTACTACAGTCTATCTTCATTAGATCACATCTATGCTATTGTGTTCCATTCTGAGTCCCATGATACAGGAACACCATTGATAAATTGAAATGGTTTTAGAGGAGGGGACTCAGAATCATGAATGAAATGGAGACCATTCAAAACAAAGGTTTGTGGGAGGAAATGGTTATGTTTAGCCTTGAGAAGAGAAGGGGGAAAGGGTAGATTGGGGTGGAATAATTACCTTCAACTATCTACACAGAAGAGGGATTATAATTGTTCTGTTTTTTCCCAGAAGATAGAACTTGGATTACTGAATGGAAGAGAGCAAGAGAGAGAGAGAGAGAGAGAGAGAGAGAGAGAGAGAGAGAGAGAGAGAGAGAGAGAGAGAGAGAGAGAGAGAGAGAGACAAACAGGTTTAGGCTTGACTTAAAGGAAAAACAAAAACAAGTTCCTAACAATTAGAGTGGTCCCAAAATGGAATGAACTTCTGGAGGTAATGGGACACCATTCCCTGGACAATCTTCAAATGAAGTCAAGATGATTTACTTTTTAGGGATATTATGGACAGTGATTTTGTTAAGGCAGGAACTAGAATAGGTGATTTCAGAGTTCCTGCAAACTCTGAGATTATAAGATTCTGTGACCATATTTATATTTTCTATTGGGACTGTTTGCCCACTTGGATACTACAACTGTTTTCATAACATGATATGAATGCAGTGTACACAAATCATGGATAATAAGTGTATTCTCAAATTGTCAAAGTTAACTTTAAAAAAAATTGCTGTGGAAAAGGTTGGATATTCATCAGGGAAATTTCATGCATTTTGAATTTGATTTTTTTAAGTGTAGAAAGAGGATGCAAATTTAAAAGTGACCAGAGAGAGACCTATTCTAAGCCCTTCCATTTACAGATAAAGAAACTGAGGTCCCAAGGGTTTAAATGACTTTCCCAAGGTCATAAACACAATATGTGACAGGGCTGAGTATCAAATCCAGGTCCTTTAATGCCAATGTCATCACACTTTCTACTACTACATGCAATAACTCTGAATCAATAAATCAAAGTGCCACAATAAAACAAATGGGTATGATGATGAAAAGAATTCATAAGGGCAATAATATCCATTAAAATCCAACCTCAAGAGGAGGTGTGTTGCTAGCAGTTGTAGCAGCCATGGCTGTCCCTTAGTTCTCTGTTATACTCAGATGCGATTGCTCCTAATGTCTCTTTCAGGAAAGACACCAGCTAAGTGCAGGAACATAAATTACTATCTTCTATGGCCATAAAGCATTGTGCTAAGTGAATTTTCTTAAAAATAAAAACAATCTGCAATATTTACCAAATCACCATTAAAAGCTGCCTTGTAACGGTTGTGCTGATAATGATGAATAATTGCTTCATATCTGTCTCACTCCAAAGGCCTCCAACCCACCCCTCCCTAAGTGTATGGTGCTTTTGACTTATGAGGTTCCCAGTCATGATAGAAACCCATAATTTACTGTAGTTGCTGTTACTCAAAATGATGGGCTCAGCATAGACTTGAATTGATTTATTAGAATTGTCCTAAGTCAGAATACAAAGCTAGCACTTAATACTAAATTCTCTGATTATAGAAAGGACTTGAAGAGCAGAGAAATTCCATTTAACAGTTCTTCCCAGTGCTTAGTTTTCTGTAAGGTAAAGGTATAGATGGGGCTGAAATATCTCTGTCATCCCCCACAGGGTAGGATGGAAGGGAAGGAACGTTTGAAGGTGTAAAAGTTTGGAGATTTGTTACATCACCAGAGATCTGTTTGCTTTGCTATTAAAAGAAAAGCAAAGAGGCCTTTTTGCACATTTTTCTAGGGAGAGAATAGAGAGCTGAAAAGTAATGTTATGATCATGAGTCCAAGCAACAATTGCCTTCAGAATAAAATATGGACTCTTCAGCTTGGCATTGAAAGTCCTTCACATTTTATCTTTCCCCATTAATTGTCCATTATTCCACTTTTCAAACACAATATTCATCCACACTGGTCCACTTACTGTTCTGCAGCCTTAGCATGCCATTTCCTACATCTATGCCTTTGTACAAACTGTTCCACAATGCATTCTTTCTTCACTTTTGCCTCTTAGCACTCATAGTTTTTTTGATGGCCAAGATCATGTACTATCTCTTATGAAAAGTTTTCCCAGATTTCCTCAACTGAGGTGCTTTCTTCCTCTTCCTCAAATTATCTGATAGACTTATCTGTTGGACTGTTGTGTTCCTCTACTCCTACTCCCAGCAGAATGCAAGGTCCTTAAGCACAAGTATGATTTAAAAATAATTTGTTGTTGAACTTTGATGTTTCAAATATAGCAGCTGCTTAATTAATGTGTGCTATATTGTATTGCATTATGTTGTATTATATTGCATTGTACGTATCGCATTGCATTGTCTTATCATGGCTACATGAGAGGCAATGTGATGTAACAAAAAGAATAATAAAAATTTAGACGTCATCTTGTAGATAGTTGCTCCAAAGTAATCCTGATGAGGTGTGTGTTCCTCCTTCGTTGCCAAAGAAGGCCATGCCATCAGAGAAACGATGACATGACTTGCACTTGACTTTGTTTTGAGTGAGGGAGGGCTGTGCAGGTCACCAGCCTCACTTCTCCTCCAGAGCCATCTGAATGCAGTGACCAGATATTCATCAGGATGACTAGAGATGATCCAGGATGAGGCAACTTGGGTTAAGTGACTTGCCCAAGGTCACACAGTGAGTGAGTGTCAAGTGTCTGAGGTGAGATTTGAACTCAGGTCTCCTGAATCCTGCACTGGAGCTCTATCCACTGCACCACCTACTTGCCCCTTCCCGATAAGGTAATCTCTGCATGGACACTTTCAGTACTGAGGAATTCATTACATCAAAGCAATACTTTGCCTTGCAGGGCAGTGCTATTAAATTATTAGAAATGCCTTCCTTATTATGAGCCCAAAACAGCTTCATTGCAATTTTAACACATTGTTGTCTGCTGGTGCTAGACAGAATAGTTCTAATGTTATTTCATTTCCATGACTCTTTCAATTTTGAAGACGTTTTAGCTCTGGTATGACACTGATGCTGACCCTTCCTAGTCTCTCTCTCTTCTTGTACTGGAGCTTAATTGCACATTCCATCTGAAGACCCTTCAGTCGGTTGTGGTAATTCTTTAGAAGTATAGCCATGTAGCTATTAGTTATTTTCAGTGTTCTAGACATAATGTTTGTGCGTGTGTGTGTGTGTGTGTGTGTGTGTGTGTGTTGGGAGAAGGGCAAGGAAACTCCTACTGTTCATCATTGTAACTCTTAAACATGAAACATTTGCTAAACAAGAAGGCAAAGAATATATTAATCATAACGTAATTATTGAAGGCAAAATCAAAAATACTCATAGATGTATGACAATGAGGCACATGAATAGGAAAACCTATGTTTTTCACATAGCTCATGCCTCAAGATTGCTGGCTTGGCTGTCAATGGTCAGTTTCAGTGAAGAGTCCACCCCTGGTCCTCTGAAATTTTTTTGTTTCCTACAAGATGAAGTTGCTTTTTCTTCTACACTAAGGACTCAGCAGTGCTGTGCTCTTTGAGTAAACCAACATTATGTATTGTCAGTGAAAAAGAGTCTCTGTGCTCAGGATCTGCAGCTTTCCATGTCTGTTCCTTTGTTTGGGCACCCAAGCACTTACAAATTTCTTCAGTACCAAGTAGTTCTCTTAATGCAAAGTTCCTCAGATCTGCTGAATTCTAAGTTTCTTCTCTCAACTCAGAGAAAGCTATATGGGGCAATACAGTCAAGTCCCTGAGTGGTTCCCCCTCCCTCAGGCTGTAGATGGCACTAAGGGATAATAAACCCCACTCATCACTTCGTTTAAAAACAGAATTCTACTTTACTCCAATCAGCTCCCACGGCATCTACAATACTATTCTGTTCTCAGCTCTCAAGCTCTAGATGGCATTAAAGAGCAACAAACTCATTCAGATCTTCACATAGCAAGAGTATTCCATTTCCTCCAATCAGCTTCTAGAACTATAGGTGTCTCTTCTAATGAGAAGAGCAATTCCAGAGACTGTCTGACTTTAATTAGTTGTGTCAGCTGAATTCCAATTCTCCTCTAGTCTACTTATTTAAAACAAAGAAGGCAGTGCACGTCATCAAATTCTCTCTTCAAGGTGTTGCATTTTTTCATCCTAATGTTTGTTCTGATTCTTCTGCTCTCAAAGCAGGTCCTTCTTATACTCAGTGACTTCTTTCTATTTTATAATGAGAAACAAAAAATCCAATTGTCTCTCAGATATGACCTCAAAGAGTCATCATATGCTCATTCCATAATTCCCAGTTATTCAATTTATTGTCTCAGCAATATACTTCAAGATTCTGAAAACAATTACATATTAATAAGCTAATGAACTATAATTCACTGTTGTGATATTTACCTCTCAATGTTTTGTTTGGAAACAATTCCTTTCAGTGCATTTTTTAAAAATACTGTTTTGTTTTTGCATTGTATTTACAGATTAATCCTACTTTACTAGAGTCCTCTTCTGACTAAGCAATAAATAATTAAATAAAATTAAAAAAAAATGTGACCTCATCTGAAAGTGTATGCAGCATTTCACATCTGTAGAATCTTCCTTTTATTTTTTTAAATGAAAAGAAAATCTTTGTTTTCTTCCTCCCACTCCTTATACCACTGGGAAAAAAAGAAAAGAAAAGAAACAAATTTCTTATAATAAGTATACACAGTCAAGCAAAACAAATTCCTTTAGTGGCTTTATACTGAAATATATCTCAATGTGTACCCTAAATCCATTATCTCTATGTATTAGACAGCATGTTTCATCATCAGTTTTCTAGAATAATGGTCATTGTATTTAATCATAATTCTTATCCCTTTTAAGATATTTTTATAGTGTTATTATTATACAAAATGTTACTCATTTCACTTTTCATCAATTTGAAAAAGTCTTCAAAAAATTCATTTTTATAATATTAAGTCTATAAAATAAATTTTGCTCTTGGTTATGTTCACTTCACTCTATCTCAGTTTTTATGTCTTTTGAAATGTTTTTTAAATTTCTTTCCTCATTTTTAAGGCAAAATAGTATTCTATAACATTAATGTAGTATAATTTATTCACCATTACTCAAATGATGGATATTAATTTACTTTCTATTTTTTTGACACCACAAAACTGATTCAGATTTATCAGAAAAAATAATTCTTGTATTGATAAATTATATGAACACAGTTCTCAAGGGAAGCATTTTTTTAATATAGTCCTATAAAATGTATCAAATCACTACTAATTAGAGAGATGTAAATGAAAGAAATGCTGAGATTCTATCTCATTAGAAAGAAAAAGATAACAAAAAAAGTAAAATGATAAATGTTGGAGGTCTGTGAGGAAAAGACACATTGATCCTCTCTTGGTAGAACTGTGTGAATGGGTAAAACCACTTAAGAAAACAATTTGGAAATATACAGAAAAAAAAAAAAACAACTTACTGAACAGCGCATATCCTCTGATCTAGCTCTACCCTGCTAGGTCTATTACAAAAATAGATCAAAGATTAAGGAAAAAGTTCTTTATATACAAAAATATATTTATGGCACTCAATACATTTATGAGGGACAGATTTTTCTCAAGCCCTTGGAGAAATGTCTCATTATACTTTTTTTCATAAAGTCTTTTTTGTTGCTCCTTTGAGTAACTAAAATGTCCACATACAAAAGGGACAGTACCTTACAACAGAAATCTCCCTATCCAATCCCCAGTCCATTCCTCTTTGACTAGACATCAACCAGTCCTTCAATCATTCCTCATATGACAAAGATTATAGTACACCATTGTCGTCCCCCTTATTTTAAACACATTGCAGTGTTAAAGTCACTTTTCAAACACTGATATCAAGAACAGAAATAACACACACACACACTTACAGTACAATGGTTTACTTAGCTGGAGGGACTCAGTGTACATGAGAACAAGGGTAAAATAATTTATCAACAGGTGTCAATTAACCCATAATAAAATTCATAATTTCAGGTAGAAGGAATATAGAATATGAGAGTGTTCAACCTGTGAGGGAATCAACACTGATGGTTTTATTTTTAGTGATAATATGAAAAGAACAAAGAAAGACCAATGACTCATTTCTTTTAAGGAAAATGATGATTTGACAGAAGCAATGAAATGTCGCTGATAAAAAAACTAGAGGATTTTTTTTTTAAAGGAAGATAGGAGAAAAGTGTGAAAATATTATGGCCTAAAAGCTACCTTTCTTTTTTGGATGGTCATCTTCTTGATGGCAGTTAGAAGATATCATTTTATGAGTGTGTATAGGGGAGAGTATCATGGAGATTAAGACTGGACATGGCCCACCTCTATATCTCCACCATGTATTAACTTTTTGGAAAAACTAAATAGAATTTTTAAAAAAATGTTGATATCCCCAATATATTTATTGTTCCCAAGTGGCCTATATATTTCTATAGAAAATTTTCAAGAATATCTTATTTGGCAAGAGTTCTAACATGAAACCTAACCAGAAATCTTTTGAACAGGTTACTTAATCTTTCTCTGTCTCATTTCCCTCATTTGTAAAATGAAGGTTGTACTTGACGACATTGAAATTAAAATAAATTAAAATTAAATTGAAAATTCCATGATTCTTTTTTAATGTTTGTTTATTTATTTATTTTTAATTTTCAACATTCATTTCCACAAAATTTTGAGTTCCAAATTTTCTCCCCATCTCTCCCCTCCCCCACTCCAAAATGCCTTGCATTCTGATTACAGCTTCCCTCAATATGCATTTCCTTTTATCACACCCCTCCCTTCCCTTATCCCCAGCTTCTCTCTTTTCTTGTAGGGCAAAATAGATTTCTATATCCTGTTACCTGTATTTCTTATTTCCCAGTTGTATGCAAAAACATTTCTCAACATTTGTTCCTAATACTTTGAATTTCAACTTCTCTCCCTCCCTCCCCCTTCATCCCCACTGAGAAGTCAATCAATTCAATATAGGCTATATATGTGTAGTTTTTCAAAAGACTTACATAATAGTTATATTGTGTAAGAGTAACTATATTTCCCTCCATCCTATCCTGTTCCCCATTTATTCTATTCTCTCTTTTGACCTTGTCCCACCCCGTAAGTGTTTACTTCTAATTACTCCCTTCTCCATTTGCTTTCCCTTCTTTCATCCCCCCACCCTATTTGTCCCCTTCTCCCCAACTTTCCTGCAGTGTAATGTAGACTTTCATACCAAATTGAGTGAGCATGTTATTTCTTCCTTTAGCCAAATGTGAAGAGAGTAAGTTTCACTTTTTCCCTCTCACCTCCTCCCTTTTCTCCTCTATTGAATAAGCCTCTTTAATGAATGATAATTTGCCACATTCAATTTCTCCCTTTCTTCTCCCAATATATTCCTCTCTCACCTTTTATTTTTTTAGATATCGTCCTTTCTTATTTAACTCACCCTTGTGCTCTCTGTCTATACGTGTGTGTGTGTGTGTGTGTGTGTGTGTGTGTATGTATGTATGATCCCTCTATCTACCCAAATACTGAGGAGTTACAAATATTGTCTTTCCATGTAGGAATGTAAACAGTTCAACTTTAGAAAATTGCTTATGATTTCTCCTTTTTGTTTACCTTTCCATGTTTCTCTTGATTCTTGTGTTTGAAAGTCAAATTTTCTTTTCAGGTCTGCTCTGTTCATCAAGATGCTTGAAAGTCCTCTATTTCATTGAATGGCCATGTTTTCCCCTGAAGTATTATACTCAATTTTGCTGAGTAGTTAATTCTTGGTTTTAATCCTAGCTTCTTTGACTTCTCAATATCATATTCCAAGTCCTTCAAGCCCTTAATGCAGAAGCTTCTAGATCTTGTATTATCCTGATTGTATTTGCACGATACTCAAATTGTTTCTTTCTAGCTGCCTGTAACATTTTCTCCTTGATCAGGGAACTTTGAAATTTGGCTATAATATTCCTAGGAGTTTCTCTTTTTGAATCTCTTTCAGAATGTGATTGGTGAATTCTTTCAATATTTATTTTACCCTGTGGTTCTAGAATACCAGGGAAGTTTTCCTTGATAATTTCATGAAAGATGATCACTCAGTTCTTTTTTTTTTTGATCATGGCTTTCAGGTAGTCCCATAACTTTTAAATTGTCTGTCCTGGATCTATTTTCCAGGTCAGTTGTTTTTCCAATGAGGTATTTCACATTGTCTTCCATTTTTTCATTCTTTTGGTTTTGTTTTGTGATTTCCTAGTATCTCATAAGTCATTAGCCTCCATCCGTTCCATTCTAATTTTGAAAGAACTATTTTCTTCAGTGAGCTTTTGAACCTCCTTTTCCATTTGGCTAACTCTCCTCTTTAAAGAATTCTTCTCCTCATTGAATTTTTGGGCTCTTTTGCCATTTGAGTAAGTCCATTTTTTAAGGTGTTAGTTTCTTCAGCATTTTTTTTGGGTCTCCTTTAGCAAGCTGTTGACTTATTTTTCATAGCTTTCTTGTATAACTCTCATTTCTCTTCCCAATTTTTCCTCCACCTCTCTTACTTGATTTTCAAAACCTTTTTGAGCTCTTTCGTGGCCTGAGATCCTTGCACACTTATTTTGGAGGTTTTGCATGCAGAAGCCTTGACTTGTAGGTCTTCCTCTGAAGACCTAAATTGTTCCTCCTTATCCAAAAGGATGGAATGAAATACCTGCTCACCAAGAAAGTAGCCTTCTATTATCTTATTCTTTTTCCCTTTTTGGGGCATTTTCTCAGCCAGCTACTTGACTTTTGAGTTTTTTGTTGGGGCGGAGCTCAGGGCTGAGATTCAGATCAGTTGTTCAATTCCCCCAGGGGCTCTAGGCAAGGGCTCCAAAAATGGAAGCTGCCATTGCAGTGGCTGCTGCTGGAGTTCTGACTGTGCTCCCCTCTCCTGACTGACTGAGTCCTCACACTGACCTTTGAAGTTGTCTGTGGGGTTTGTGGGTTGAGCAATCTGTGAACTATTGCTGCAGTGGCTCCCTGAAGTCTGTTCAGAGTCCTGTCCCTGCCACATCAGGCTGTGATCCATGCTTCCTGTGCTGCATTGTGTGCTCTGTGCTTCTTGGGCTGTACTGCGTGCCCCTAAAACTCCATGATTCTTTAAAATCAGTATTTCCCAAAGGCATTTGACTGTGGAATACAAAATATGTCTACCTCACAAGTGTTTTTGATGTATTTATAAATTCCATTCCAATATTTTTGAGGTAAAAACATTTCTAGTATTAAAACTTCCTCATGAAAGTTCCTCTCAGCCCCTCATTCTTATCATGAAAGCACTGATGGTCCACTGAGCAGTTTTGCAAATGCTACCTTAGTGTTATAGAGGTAGGTTAATGTGACTCAACAAATTTACATGTAAGAAATTTCCAACTGTAAGTTAGGGTTCCCAAATTCAGTGTCACAGAGAATAATGAGCAGCTACTTCTGTTGTAGCAGAATAGAATGATAATGGGAGATACTTGATGGAAAAAGAGAATACACAACAGGCATTTGCTTCCAATGCCACAATATATTTCATTTGGTCCTTTAATAAGTCTTTGAGTTTCAATGCATTTTACATCATCAAACAGAAGTGCATAAGCAGAACTTTCATATATGAAATGTTGTTAGGCATCCATTTGTGGCCAGTATCTTAAAATAGAACACAAACAAATATTTTTAACATGGAAGCTGAATAGAAAAACCTAGCTCAGATCTAGTCACATGGAGGTTAGGCACAGAGCAAAAAGTTTCAGTATAATAGTTGTCACATAGTAGTTTTCCTTTATTTAGTTGATTCAGAAAGAATCTTCAGGGTATTTTATTTCAAAGCAACTTTATACTCAACCTTTGCAAGAGAATGGCAATGCCAGCCTACACATGGCTATTATATCTACAGCTAGTCAATTTAGGGAAAGAACCCGTTTTAAAAAAAATGAGAAAACATGATTTAGCAGCTGATATGAATTCTGACTAGTAGAAAAACCAGGAGTTTAGGAATAAAAGGAAAGTAGGAGAAAGGGGGAAGAATGATATGACCTAGAAGCCACCTTTCTTTTTAGATCAGCACTTTTTTGTACCACAAAAAGATCAGCATTATACTTTTTCAGTGAAAAAGAAGCCCTGAGTCTGGAATGTGCAGCTATATTAACCAATTTGATTGAATACTAATTGGTTTGTTTGAAAGTTATATGGCAGAGTGAAAAGAATACTGGACTAGAAGTTAAGAAGACTTACATTCAAATCTTTTTATAATTCCATCTTTCCCTTGATTTATGACCTCTAATCCTGTTCTTTGTCCTTATCCTGACCTCAAATTCATCCTTGCTTCAGTTATTTTCCATTATTTTCATACTATATTCTCCTCTCTTCAATTCTCCACTATCCTCTAATCTCAAATCCTTTGCCTCTGGTCCTATTGCCCATCATGATTTACCAAATTCCAAACATGGATTACATCAGCCATCTACCTCCTTGTCTTCTATTCATGTTTTGAAGAACTGAGCTAGAGGAAGTCATGAAACTGTGGTGACTGGATGCATTACAAATTTATGTTACATGTTATTAACTAGATCCTCATTGCAGCAAGTCAGTACTTTAACAGCTCCCTAATCAGTTCATATGCCCCTCACCAGAGCACTTATTCCAAAACTATCAATTCCTCCTCAGGCTTCCTATAGTAGCACCCTGTTCCATCCCTACCCTCAAGCTGAGGACCTTGCCTTATATTTATGTCAGTGAAAAATCTGATGCCACCCCATGAGAGTTCCCTCTTCTTCTATCTTCCTCATCAATCAGACATTGCATCTTCCTACATTATATTTGCCTTCACTCCCATCTATCATGAAGAGACATCCCTTCTTCGTGTGAAGAAAACAACTCTAAATGCACAAGTCAATCCATTCCCTTTCATCTTCTCCAACAGATTCCTTCCATTCTCTAAACTTCAGTTTCTTTCTACGTACTTCTTTCCATGCTGCTTGCAAATATGTCCATGTTTTCTCCATTCTTAAAACAAAATAACAAAAGTATCCTACCATCTCTGTTCACTACCATCCTATCTTTTATCCTCCTCAGCTAAATTCCTTGAAAAAAAATCATCTACACTAGATGCCTCCACTTCTCTCATTTGGTATCATATCCTCAGCAATCTCATTGCCATTCTCATCATTCAATTGAAATTCTTTTCCCCAAAGTTACTAGTGGACTGTTAAATGCCAAATCGAATTATATTTTATCAATCCTCATCCTTCTTAAGATATTTGCATCATTTGACACTATTCTGCTAGATATACTTCATTTTCTGCATCTTTGTTATGTTGTTCTCTTCTGGTTCTCCTCCAACCAATATGACGATTTTTCAGCTTTCTTTGCTCAGTCTTCTTCTAGGTTACAACCACTTATTGTGGCATTGTCCTTCACCCTCACACATGGAAACTGTTCAGTGTCTTCTTCTTTACTACCTCTATATTATCTCACTGTGAGCCCATTAACTCCTATAGGTTCAATTATCTCTGCACAGATAATTCTCAGATTCATACACCCACCTCAGTCTCTCTCCTAAACTTCACCGTCAAATAACTAGCTACCTTTTGGACATCTCTAATAAAAAGCTCGAATTATCTCAAATTCAACAGTTAGAGTCCAAAACTCATTTTCTCCTACCCTCTCCCCTTTCTGCATTACTTTATTACTGTTGAGAATACTACCACCATTCTTTCATTTCCCCAAATTTGCAACCTTGGTGTCCTCAATTCTTCACTCAGCTCTTCTGACAAATACAGAGTTCTGGCATTTCTACCAACTACTAGCTAACATGCAAGCTTTAAAATTTGTGCAGTGCTTCACGTATATTATCTTTATTGATCCTCACAACAATCTTGAGAGATAAAAGCTATTATTATCCATGTTTTCTAGATTAGGAAACTCAGCCAGATAAAGGTTAAGTGATTAATCAATGCTAACATAGGTAAGTATCTGATGCTGAATTTGAACTCAGTTCTTGCTGACTCAAGGTCTTGCACTCTATCCAGTGTACCAACTTCCTTCCTTTACCTTACAACATCTCTACTATCCATCACCTCTGCCTTCATCCAGCTTCAGCTCTGGTATATTACCTTGTTCATACCTAGACAATTTCATAGTCTGTTACTGCCTCAAGTCTCTCTCCACTCCAGTACATTTTCCATGCTGTTACCTTGGAAATCTTAAGGAGAAGATCTGACCATTAACCTCACAATCCTGCCCTCAATAAACTCGTGTGTATCCCTATTACCTTCAGGATCAAATATAAAGTCTTTAGCTTGTTATCTGAAGCCCTTCATGACCTATGCCACCCCCTACCTTGCGTTTTTACATTTTTTTCTACTTCTCATGCTCTTTGACCCAGTGATGCTGTCCCCTTTTCTCTTCTTCACAAAGAACACATCATGAGCGTTCTTCCTTCTTTCTGACTAGCTACCTGTCCTTCCTTCTAACATGGTACCTGGTGTATAGTAAGTGCTGTATGATGTTAGTTGTTATTGTCATCATCATCATTATTATTACAGTGCACTCTGCACCTTTGCCTTTTGACCTCCCCTAGCCTACTGTCCATCATGGTTAATGCCTTCCCTCTACCTTCTATTTAATCTGCATATATCTCATATGTATGGAGTGGCTCTTTCATTGTGTTGCTCATTAGAATGTGAGTTCCTTGAAAGTAGGGTTGTATTTTAACCTTTCTTTGTATCTCTTAGCATAGTACCTAGAATATAATAAGCACTTGCTAAATGCTTCCTGATTGACCTTAAAGTGTCATATGGTCATTTAATTTGGGATTTAAACTTGAATCATTTTAGGTTGGAAAACATCTTTCTTAATGCTAAATCTCATGAAAAACTGTAGTTCCCATATCATTGATGGCTCTGTCTTCATCTGCTCAGTTTGAACCTGACCAACTGATGGCACTGGAGAGAGGGAGAAAGCATTACAAAATGAAACTGGGGATATATTGAAAAGTAAAAATGCTGCTTAACCAATTGGTTATTTAGTCTATACATCCTCAAACCCATATTTATTTTTGATGGTGCTGATGTGCTGGTGGAGTATGTTATTACTTAACTGATAGAACTTGTTAGTTGTTTTTACAGTGAGTATCAAGGTCATTAATCAATAGGGAGTTTCTAGAGAAGGCTGCCTATTAAGCAGGATCATTGAGGTCTTACCCACGTACAGTACCAACTGTCATTTATTTCCATCAAAAATCTTGGTTCTTTGAAATGAATGTTCTTCATCAAGTATATAAGACAAATAATCAAATGGATTGAATGCTTCTCCTTTCAAATGGCCATTCTGATCTCCTGTGGGTATATAAGACAATCAGTCATTCATTCTGCCTGGATGTGGATAAATAAAACCAGTGTAGAAATAGCCCTCTGGAGATTTTCTAATTTCATATTTCTTCCCCCCTCCCCCTTACTCAGTCTTCTTCTGAAAGCCCAAGTATATTGTGCATATGTTCCCAGGAGATGAAATAACTTGTATTGGTCAGTGGGGATTTAGTAAAGACAGAAAGCAGAGCATGAAACAGCTCATTGGTCTTTGGAAGACAGGTGTGAAAGAACTTAACAGAAAGTGCTTTTTTGCTAATAAAATGCTCAGTGGTGAGCTGCATATGATCAATAGCCGGTCCCCAATAACAGATTTAAAAAAACTAGGCTTTTAAAAACATTATTATGGGAAGAGCTAATGCAGATTAGTCCTAATTGTTTTTCAGGAGGGTCCCAAACTATGTGTCATAGGCATTTTAAATGAGATACATGTATGCAAATGAGTATTTCCACAAATAATATTTTATGGCAAAGATCCTTTTGTTAGCACTGGATACTCTGATTTGAAGCAAATTCAACTTATGGTGCTAAGGCAGCAAATAATTGATAGATATCAGTCACTTACCCATGATAAATTTGTTTAAGAAATAAAAGATTTGCAAGGGAATATTTCCTTTGAAGATAGAAGAAATATAATATTTAAAGTGCCTGGCAATATAAAATAACAACTCTCTTTCTCTGGAGGACTTATCCCCAAGGAAATATAGACTTGCTTAGTATCAGCACCATGAAACAAAATGCCTGCCTTTGGCTTTTCCTGAATATTGGCTAGTATTTTGGGCAGGGGAGGAGAGAGGGAGCAAGACATTTCTTAGATTTGTAATGTCTTACATTGAAGAAAGCACAGTATTGTCAGTGGACTAGAGTACCAGAGTGGGGTGGACCATAGGAAAAGACTGTGGCTACTCAGATCATATCTTTAGAAGCGTCTGCCAACGAGCTTTGGTCACAGTAAGTACATCTTCCCTCTGATCCATGGCTACCAGCCATCTTGTCAATGTACCTTTTTTGGAAGGTACGAATGGATCACCAGAGCCCCATTTCCCTCTACTGAAAAGTCAACTCAGAATGTGTGACCCACTGACAATATATTGTTCAGTAGCCTCATCATTGCATACCAAAGCATTAATATTATATCATTCATACCTAAGTAATGGTTTTAGAGCATTTAGAGTTACTATTCAGCACCACCTACTGGTAAGTCAGTGGCACATTTCATTTGGATATTTTAACATCCAATAAAGCAGGTTATCTTATATTACATAAGATAAAAGAGATAAGAGAATGTGTGTTTAAAATGTAATCTGAGGAACAACGTGCACAATGATTATAAGGATCTTAAAATTTTTTTAAAGTATTAAAAACCAACTGAATTTAGGTAAAATATGACTACTAATTTTGAACTCATTTTGAACATATTTCCTCAGCGGAGAAGTGGGGGACTATGGGTAGGGAATGTTATATATATTATCAGATTTAGTCATTGTGCCAGCTGGTTTTACTTAATTGCTTTTCTTTGCTGTAAAGGAGAGTTCTAAGAGGGGGGAGAGGGGGGAGGGGGAAGGATGGTATACTGGGAAAAGCCTGGTACTAAAACAAAACAAAAGGCATCAGTAGAAGTTAAAAACAAATCCCACCGCAAGTCTTCCGAGGTTTTAATAATAGACTAAAATTTGAAAAGAAAAATTACCTAATTTCTCTCTTTAAATAAAACTCTTCAGTTGTATTTCTAACTTTGGCAGCTCACAGAGCTAATAGTTCATTAAACTTTGATAGAAGTTTGCTCACACTATGTACCAGAGTCTAGAACTTAGATGCAGTTACTTGGAACTAGACTCTCAAATAACTTCCTTGCCATTTCCTAAAATTCTTCATTTTAATTATCATCTTCATAGTTCCTATATCTCTCCCCCTGGAATTTCTTTGTTCCTAGAACCATTCTCTAGTCTGATAGGTGGGATTTTGCCTTATCTTGCCTGGAATCAAGCCTTCAGGTCACTTTGTGGCCATCACCAAAGCTTGTGGACCTTTTCCCTCCCCCAATTCTGCTAGCTTCCTTTATATGTTATGTTATGTCATTAGAATGTGAATTCCTTGAAGGGAAAGTCTATAGTGCTCTTCTGTTTTTGTGTTCTTAGGGATTACGGCCAATTCCTGGTACATAAGCGATTACATAATAAGTCTGTTATCGTTCATTCATTGTGTAGGCTGATTTTGAACAATTCCTGTTAGTGGGTGGATGGGAGGGAAGATTAGTCTGGGGAATTCCTCAAACTTGTCCTTTGACCTGAAAAGCAACTAAGAACTTCACATTTTCTAAGGTAAAGAAATGTTCTGTCAGTCTTTAAAACTCTTTAAAGTGACCTGGCATCATAGAAATTTGTGAGGGATAAACCAATCACAGCTTTAGAAACTGCTTCAACTTATTAAAACCAATCCACCTTAATCTACAAACAGAACTTTTTTAGTGGATTGATTAGTGACCAAGTTAAGACCAAATCTTAATGTTTTCCTAAGAAAACAATATTATCAGTTATTGTTGTTATATGCAGAAAATATTTGCTCTCTGTAAATTGTCCAGCTTGTCTTTTTTGTATCATAATCAACTTTGAATCCATATATTTTTCAAAGTGAAATATATACTAGAGGTTATAAATGGTAGAATCTCAGACCCACTCCTATTTTTTGAGGGGAGAAGGAGAAAAGTCAAAGAAAATAATGTGGAAATAACTATTTAACTAGCTTGAGACATTTGGGAGAAAGAAGAGGTATTCACCTCCTTATTACTGTGTGAAGTCCATGAACTCTAAACCTATGATCAGGAAGGAATAAGAAAGTATTGGACTACTGATATTTCTTCAAGAATAAAACAGATCTATGTTTGTAGGAATTCCAGCCCAGAAATTATCTCTCTCCAACACATATAGAAGAAAATCAGGACTGTTTTTAATCAAAACCAGTTATGATTTGTAAAATAAAACCTTAAATGTGAGAATTCTGAAGTGTTGGAATTGAATATTATGTCTGTAGTAGGCATCTTGGAACTTAATCAGCACTACTAAGAAGCTCTAGAACTGGAGTCAGGAGATCTGACTTTAAAATCCCAATTGGCATTTTTAATATTTGTGTGACCATTGACAAGTCACAGTCTTTTTCAATCTTATTTTCTGTATGTCTAAAATGGGTTCAATAACACACACTATTTGCCTCACAGGAAAGTGCTTTGTAAACCACACAATGCTACATGATAGAAGTTATTACTTTGTTTATCTTTTTTCTTTATGTTTATTTATTTTTAGTTTTCAACATTCATTTCCACAAAATTTTGAGTTCCAAATTTTCTCCCCATCTCTCCCCTCCCCACCCCAAAATGTCTTGTATTCTGAGTACCCCCTCCCCCAATCTGCCCTCCCTTCTGTTATACCCCTCCCTTGCCTTATCCCCATCTTCTCTCTTTTCTTGTAGGGCAAGATACATTTCTGTACCCCATTACCTGTATTCCTTATTGCATGGAAAAACAATTCTCAACATTCATTCCTAAAACTTTGAGTTCCAAGTTCTCTCCCTTCTTCCCTCCCCACCCATCCCCACTGAGAAGGCAAGCAATTCAATATAGGCTATATATGTGTAGTTTTGCAAAAGATATCCATAATAGTCATGTTGTATAAGACAAATATTTCCCTCCATCCTATCTTGCCCCCCTTTTATTCTATTCTCTCTTTTGACCTTATCCCTCCCCAAACGTATTTACTTCTAATTACTCCCTCCTCCCATTTGCCCTCCCTTCTATCATCTCCCCCACCCCACTTATGCCCTTCTCCCCTACTTTTCTGTGGGGTAAGATAGATTTTCACACCAAATTGAGTGTGCATGTTATTCCTTCGTTAAGCCAAATGTGATGAGGAAGCTTCACTTTTTCCCTCTCACCTCCCCCCTTTTCCCCTCCATTGAAAAAGCTTTTTCTAGCCTCTTTCATGACAGATAACCTGCCCCATTCAATTTCTTCCTTTTTTCCTCCCAATATATTCCTGTCACCCCTTAATTTTATTTTTTTAGATATCATCCCATCCTATTCAATTCACCTTGTGCTCTGTCTATGTGTGTGTGCGTGTGTGTGTGTGTGTGTGTGTGTGTGTGTGTGTGTATTATCCTTCCAACTACCCAAATGTTTAGAAAAGTTTCAAGAATTACAAATATTTTCTTTCCATGTAGGAATGTAAACAGTTCAACTTTAGTAAGTCCTTTATGATTTCTCTTTCCTGTTTACCTTTTCATGCTTCTCTTGATTCTTGTTTTGAAAGTCAGATTTTCTATTCAGCTATGGTCTTTTCATCATGAATGCTTGAAAGTCCTTTATTTCATTGAATGACCAGTTTTTCCCCTGAAGTGTTATACTCAGTTTTGCTGGGTAGATGATTCTTGGTTTTAATCCTAGTTTCTTTGACTTCTGGAATATCATATTCCAAGTCCTTTAATCCCTTAATGAAGAAACTGCCAGATTTTATGTTATCCTGATTGTATTTCCATAGTATTAGAATTGTTTCTTTCTAGCTGCTTGCAATATTTTCTCCTTGACCAGGGAGTTCTGGAATTTGACTACAATATTCCTAGGAGTTTTTCTTTTCATATCTCTTTCAGGAGGTGATTGGTAGATTCTTTCAATATTTATTTCACCCTCTGGTTCTAGAACATCAGGGTAGTTTTCCTTGATAATTTAATGAAAGGTGATGTCTAGGCTCTTTTTTTGATCATTGCTTTCAGGTAGTCCCATAATTTTTAAATTGTCTCTCCTGGATCTATTTTCCAGGTCAATTTATCCAGTGAAATATTCTACATTCTCTTCTATAGTTTCATTCTTTTGGTTTTGTTTTATAATTTCTTGGTTTCTCATAAAATCATTAAATTCCATCTGCTCCATTTTAATTTTTAAAGAACTATTTTCTTCAGTGAGCTTTTGAATCTCTTTTTCTATTTGGTTAATTCTGCTTTTTAAAGCATTCTTCTCCTCATTGGCTTTTTGGACCTCTTTTGCCAATTGAGCTAGCCTATTTTTAAAGGTGTTATTTTCTTCTGCCTTTTTTTGGGGTCAACTTTAGCAAGCTGTTGACTTGCTTTTCATGATTTTCTTGCATTGTTCTCATTTCTTTTCCCAATTTTTCGTCCTCCTCTCTTATTTGATATTCCAAATCCTTTATGAGCTCTTCCATGACCTGAGACCATTACATATTTATTTTGGAAGTTTTGGATGCAGCAGTCTTGACTTTTAGTTCTTCCTCTGATGATATGCATTGTTCTTTCTCATCCAAAAGAATGGAAGAAAATATCTCTTCACCAAAAAAATTATCTTTCTGTAATCTTATTTTTTCCCTTTTTTGGACATTTTCCCAGCCAGTTACTTGACTTTTGAGTCCTTTGTCAAGGGGAGGGTATACTCTGGGGACCTGTAAGTTCTTGGTTCCTCCAAGGTGGCACAATCAAGAGAGAGGTATTTATTCCTGTCTTGGCCTGTGTTCTAGTCTGGGAGCAAGCAGAAGCACTCTTCTCTCTAGGATCTGCAAGTCAGATTCCTTCTCCAGAGCTTTCACCAACTCCATCAACAAGTGGACCTCCTCACTCCAGGACCACCACTCAGGGTTTAGACTCAGATCAGCTACTCAATTCCCCAAGGGTCTTTAAGCCTAGGGCTCCAAAAATGGATGCTGCTGGCAGGGCCAGGCTGAGTTCCTTTCTCATGCATGTGAAAGAAGTTTCTCATTGATCTTTGTAGCTATCTTTGGCATTTGTGGGTTGAGCAATCTGGGAAACACAGATGCTACCTGGGCTTCTGCCCCCTGAGGCCTGCTCTGATCCTCTCCCTTCCAAACTGCACAGCCAAGGCTGGGCTGTGCTCCACTCCACACCTGGTGTGATAGACCTCTCCTGTCAGCCTTCCAGGCTGCCTTGGGCTGGAAATCTCTTTCACCCTGTCATTTTGTAGCTTCTGCTACTCTATAATTTGTTTAGAGTAATTTTTTACAGGTGTTTTATGGGTTATGAGGAGAAACTTTTACAGGTCTCTCTTTCTGCTCTGCCATCTTGGCTCTGCCAATGGTTGTTTATCTTTTCAATCATTTTATTGTCTGCCCAATCAGACTCTACAGTCTTTGGCAGTAGGGACCATTATTTATATTCCTTTTCTGTACTCCTGAGGTACTGGCATACAGAGCTGGGGGGACCTGGAATTGTAGTTAGTGTGAAGGATGAGTATTATTGGTTCTCACTCAATTCTCCATGATCACACTTAAATTCAAACTTCAAAGCTTGGTGACACAGATTCTCTAGTGGTTTTCATTACCATTGTCTCTTTTTGTGTTGTGCTTACCTAGTTCTACTGTGGAAATGGACCTTTGGTATCAATAGAATAAGTAGACATCCTTCTTTTAGATTTTCTAAAGGTGATTTTTATTCCTAATTACAACAAAATGGGAGGACGTTATAGTAGTCATAAGATCATGGAATTGACATGAGTGATACAAGTTGTCTCAGAGGCCAATGAGTCCAATCAGGACTTGGTCAAAAATCTCTTGTACAAAGTGACTGGAAGGTGGTAATAAAGCCTCTCCTCAAAAGTCTTTAATAAGAGGAATCCCATGATTTGCTGAATTATTTTATTTCACTCTTGAAAACTTTTATTGTTAGGAAATATTTCCTTACACCAACCCTAATTGTGTCTCTCTGTAACATCAACCTACTGACTCCAGTTCTGTCTTCTAGGAACAAGAATTAGGTGAAGCCCTCTTCTATATGACAATCTTTCAGATACTTGAAAGAAGGTATCATGTCTCTCTACATCTTCTTTTCTATATAATAAACATTCTCAGTTCCATTGATCAATTTTGTATGTCACAATCTCTAATTCTCTCACCATGTTGGTTGCCCTCTTTAGGACATTGCCCATATCCTTCATAAAATGCTATCCCCAGAACACAATGCAGCACTTCACATATAGCTCAAATGATGAAGAGTATAGTTCCTTTCTGAGGAATTCTTTGTTTGTAACAGCATAGTGTTGACTCATTTTAAACTTACTTTCCACTAAAACCTCAAGGTCTCTTTTATAGAAGCTGCTGAATAGCTATATACCTCCTATTTTCTGTTTCTAAAATTGAGTTTTTGATCCGTGTTGAACTTTAAATTCATCTCTATACAATTTTATCTTAAATAATTTGGCCTGCTGTGTACAAGCCTTTCAAGATCTTTCTAAACTTGGATCTGTTATCCAGTATTTTAGTTCTCTTTCCACGGAGAGACTAGCATGCAATACATATCTCCCTTCAAGCCACTGAGAAAAATGTTGACCAGTACAGATCTCTGGTCTACCCCACTTTATACTTTGCCTCAAGTTAATATTTTCTCATTAATGAATAATTTGTTGCATGGTATCATGTTTGCAGTTATAAATCCTCTTAACTATACTTTCTCCTAGTCTCTATCCCTTCATTTCACATCATGGACAGCCTTTTCAAATACTTTGCTGAAATATAGACACACTGTGTTTACAGAATTTCTCTGACCTACTAGTCTCTTTAGTAAATGAAACTGATTTTTATATGGCCTGTTCTTAATAAATCTATTGGCTTCTTGCCAGGCCTAGAGGCCTGAGGGCTACCCGAGTCTTACCTTACCTCTATTGCAGGTCTTCGGCTGGCCAAACCGGATAAACGTATGAGAGAAGAGACTTTCCGGAGTCGAACAAGGGTTAAGCTTTATTCAGGGTCCTGGTTACAAGTGCAGGGGGAATTCTTCCTTAGGAGGGAGCAAGGAATCTCCCAAGGGGGCAAAGATCTTATAATAAGAGATTGGAAGCAGAAGTGTAAGTGGGGAGAGAGGGGGAGGGGAGAGCGAAGAGAGGGAAAACGGAGCCCTCTGTCCTGTAAGGGCCCCTCCCGAGCTAAGAGAGCCTTCAGGCTTTCCTGACCCTAATTAAGCTCTCTGGCCGCGTAGTTTGCACCTGAATACTGTGCTTGTTAGATAACAATAGGTGTGCCCAGATCCGGGACAGTCTCGAGGGGGATGCTCCTCTCATCACGTTTCTCACGGGAAGAGGCGGAAATACATGAGATTGCTCGGTCTCACTCCTTGATTCCCTGGTGTTTTATGGGGGGCCTCATGAGAACTCTAAGATTTAGAAGTTCCCACCTTTACCCGCCCGAGACTGTCCACATGGAATTGAGCTTCCATCACCAGCAGCTTCTCATGATTATTCCTTCTCCAAGAGCTCACAAATCATGTTCTTTGTAATGTGTTTGAGCAATTTTACCAGAGATAACTGGTTTATAGTTAATAGACTCTTATCATCTTCCTATTTCTCTAAATAGTAACAAAGTCTATCCTTCTTCAGTACTGTAGCATTTCTCCCCTCCTTTAAGATGTTTCAAGAATCACTGATAAATGACTGTCCAGCAATCACATCTTCCAGTTACTTCAACCCTCCAATATTTGTGTTAAGCACTCAGAGTGCCTGGTGCCTTAAACTCATTGAAGATGTTGAAATCGTGCTTTTTCCTTATTTGTCTCCTGTTATTCATTTTATTCTATTTTATTTCTTTATTTTTATTTTTTAAATTTATTTAAATTTTAACATTCATTTTCACAAAATTTTGGGTTCCAAATTTTCTCCCCATTTGTCCCCTCCCCCACCCCAAAACACCAAGCATTCTAATTGTCCCTATCACGAATCTGCCCTCTCTTCTATCATCCCTCCCTTCCCTTGTCCCCATCTTCTCTTTTGTCCTGTAGGGCCAGATAACTTTCTATACCCCTTTACCTGTATTTCTTATTTCCTAGTAGCAAGAACAGAACTAGACAGTTGTTCCTAAAACTTTGAGTTCCAACTTCTCTTCATCCCTCCCTCTCCATCCATTCCCTTTGGAAGGCAAGCAATTCAATATAGGCCATATCTCTGTAGTTTTGCAAATGACTTCCATAATAGTCATGTTGTGTAAGACTAACTATATTTGCCTCCATCCTATCCTGCCCTCCATTTCTTCTATTCTCTCCTTTGACCCTGTCCCTCTCCAGGAATGTTGACTTCTAATTGCTCCCTCCTCCCATTGCCCTCCATTCCATCATCCCCCCACCCTGCTTATCCCCTTCTCCCCCACTTTCCTGTATTGTAAGATAGGTTTTCATACCAAAATGAGTGTGCATTTTATTCCTTCCTTTAGAGGAACGTGATGAGAGTAAACTTCATGTTTTTCTCTCACCTCCCCTCTTTTTCCCTCCACTAAAAAGTCTTTTGCTTGCCTCTTTTATGAGAGATAATTTGCCCCATTCCATTTCTCCCTTTCTCCTCCCAATATATTTCTCTCACTGCTTAATTTCATTTTTTTGAGATATGATCCCATCCTCTTCAATTCACTCTGTGCACTCTGTCTCTATGTGTGTGTGCATGTGTGTGTGTGTAATCCCACCCACTACCCAGATACTGAAAAGTTTCAAGAATTACAAATATTGTCTTTCCATGTAGAATGTAAACAGTTCACCTTTAGTAAGTCCCTTATGACTTCTCTCTGCTGTTTACCTTTTCATGCTTCTCTTCATTCTTGTGTTTGAAAGTCAAATTTTCTTTTCAGCTCTGGTCTTTTCATCAAGAATGCTTGAAAGCCCTCCATTTCATTGAATGACCATTTTTCCCCTTGAAGTATTATACTCAGTTTTGCTGGGTAGGTGATTCTTGGTTTTAGTCCTAGTTCCTTTGACTTCTGGAATATCATATTCCACGTCCCTTCGATACCTTAATGTAGAAGCTGCTAGATCTTGTGTTATCCTGATTGTATTTCCACAATACTTGAATTGCTTCTTTCTAGCTGCTTGCAATATTTTCTTCTTGGTCAGGGAACTCTAGAATTTGGCCACAATGTTCCTAGGAGTTTCTCTTTTTGGATCTCTTTCAGGCAGTGATTGGTGGATTCCTTGAATACTTATTTCGCCCTCTGATTCTAGAATATTAGGGCAGTTTTCCTTGATAATTTCATGAAAGATGATGTCTAGGCTTTTTTTTTGATCATGGTTTTCAGGTAGGCCCATAATTTTTAAATTGTCTCTCCTGGATCTATTTTCCACGTCAGTTGTTTTTCCAATGAGATATTTCACATTATCTTCCATTTTTTCATTCTTTTGGTTTTGTTTTGTGATTTCTTGGTTTCTCATAAAGTCATTGGCCTCCATCTGTTCCATTCTAATTTTTAAAGAACTATTTTCTTCAGTGAGCTTTTGAACCTCCTTTTCCATTTGGCTAATTCTGCTTTTGAAAGCATTCTTCTCCTCATTGGCTTTTTGAACCTCTTTTGCCAGTTGAGTTAGCCTATTTTTCAAGGTGTTATTTTCTTCAGCATTTTTTTGGGTCTCTTTTAGCAAGCTGTTGACCTACTTTTCATGATTTTCTTGCATCTTTCTCATTTCTCTTCCCAGTTTTTCCTCCACTTCTCTAACTTGATTTTCAAAATCCTTTTTGAGCTCTTCCATGGCTTGAGCCCATTGAATATTTATTTTGGATGTTTGGGATACAGAAGCCTTGATTTCTATGTCTTTCCCTGATGGTAAGCATTGTTCTTCCTCATCTGAAAGGAAGGGAGGAGATATCTGTTCACCAAGAAAGTAACCTTCTATGGTCTTATTTTTTTTCCCCCTTTTCTGGACATTTTCCCAGCTAGTGACTTGACTTCTGAGTGTCCTCTCCACACCCACCTGGCCTCCAGATCCACCC
This sequence comes from Notamacropus eugenii, assembly GCF_028372415.1. Lineage (NCBI taxonomy): Eukaryota > Metazoa > Chordata > Mammalia > Diprotodontia > Macropodidae > Notamacropus > Notamacropus eugenii. The sequence goes on from NC_092872.1 coordinate 647,974,954, forward strand.
AGCCAGTGCTTGGAGTTTGAGATTCAAATGCTGCTTCCCAGCCTCAGGGCTTTTGGTGGGTCCGGGGTTGCTATTCAGTATGAGATTAAGTTCAGGTGCTCAGGTGGGCACAGGGCCACCTCACAGGGCTCAGTTTCCTCAGGGGGTTTATAAGGAGACCTTCAACAATGGATCTGAGCTCCTGCCTGCTTTGGGAGCCCCTGTCTGCTGCTGCCTCCACTGCTGCCTCCCGAGGGGGCCTGAGTTATGGAGACACCCTGCTCCCCTCTTGGCCAGACAAAAAGACCCTCTCACTGACCTTTGGCACCTGTGGATGGAGGGACCTGCGCTGCTGCTGGAGATTCTGTCCCTGAAACCTGCTTGGATCTGCTCCTTTCAGTGCCAAGCGACCAAGGCAGGGCTGGGATCTGCTCTGGGTCCTGTGCATGACGAACCTTTCGGGTCAGTGTTTCAAGTCTCTCTGGAAGAGAAATTTCCTCCACTCCGTTGTTCTGTGGCTTATGCTGCTCCCGAATTTGTTGGGAGTTCTTTTTTTTTTTTTAATATAATTTTATTATTATTATTATCTTTAATGTTTTACAATCACTGCCATAAAATTAAGATTTTATCCCCTCCACACTTACCACCCACTACCCCCCTCCCTCCCCATGACAGCATACAATTCTGTATAGGTTCTACATATGCTTTCCTGTTGAGTATGTTTTCACTATAGTCATGCTATGTAGTCGAACTAAAATAAATGGAAGAAATCATATAACAAATCAAAACATAATACACAAAAACACACACACACAAACATGAGCTGCTACATTCTTCAAATGACATTCATATTTCTTTCTCTGGGTGTGGAAGGCATTTTGCCTTAGAAAACCACCACTGGGATTTTTTGTTTTAATAAGTTCTTGCATTATCACGAAATTCCAAGTCTACCAGAAAAAACTCTCGCATACTGTGGTCGTTGCTGTGCACAAAGTTTTCTGGTTCTGCTCCTTTCACTCAGCATCAGATCATATAAGTCCTTCCAGGCCTCTCTGAAGTCTTCTTGTTCATCATTTCTTATGGCACAATAATACTCCATTACATTCATATACCATAACTTATTCAGCCATTCCCCAATTGATGGGCATCCCCTTGACTTCCAGTTTTTGGCAACTGCAAAGAGTGCTGCTATAAATATTTTTGTACATGTGGGACTCTTTCCCATTTTTATGATCTCTTGGTGATACAGTCCTTGTAGCAATATTGCTGGGTCAAAGGGTATGCACATTTTTGTCGCCGTTTGGGCATAGTTCCAAATAGCTCTCCAGAATGGCTGGATGAGCTCACAGCTCCACCAACAACGAATTAGTGTTCCAACTCTCCCACATCCTCTCCAGCATTTATCATTTTCCTGTTCTGTCATGTTTGCCAGTCTTATAGGTGTGATATGGTACCTCAGAGTTGTTTTGATTTGCATCTCTCTAATCAATAGTGAATTAGAGCATTTTTTCATATGATTATAGATATCTTTAATTTCTTCCTCGGAAAATTGCCTGTTCATATCCTTTGACCATTTATCAATTGGGGAATGATTTGTATAGTTATACATTTGAGTCAGTTCTCTATATATTCTAGAAATGAGGCCTTTATCCCCGAGCTTAGCCATAAAAATTCTTTCCCAATTTGCTACATCCCTCTGAATTTTGGTTGCATTGGGTTTGGTTGTGCAAAAACTTTTCAGTTTAATGTAATCAAAATTATCCATCTTGCATTTCATAATGCTTTCTATCTCTTCCTTAGTAAAAAAATTTTTCCCTTCTCCATAAATTTGATAAATACACTATTCCTTGCTCCTCCAGTTTATTCATGGTATCAATCTTTATACCTAAATCATGTACCCATTTGGATTTTATTCTTGTGTATGGTGTCAGGCATGGGTCTATGCCTAATTTCTGCCACACTGTTATCCAGTTTTCCCAGCAATTTTTGATGAATAGTGAGTTCTTATCCCAGAAGCTGAGGTCCTTGGGTTTATTAAACAGGAGGTTGTTATATTCCTTGCCTACTGTGTCTTAAGTACCAAGTCTATTCACTTGCTTACCTCTCTGTTTCTTAGTCAATACCAAGTGGTTTTGATAATTGCTGCTTTATAGTACAATTTGAGGTCTGGTAGCACTAGGCCCCCTTCCCAAGCATTTCTTTTCATTAGTCCCTTTGATATTCTGGACCTTTTCTTCTTCCAAATGAATTTTGATATTATTTTATCCAGCTCTAGAAAATAATTATCTGATAGTTTAATTGATATGGCACTAAATAAGTAAATTAATTAAGTAGAATTGTCATTTTTATTGTATTATCATGGCCTACCCATGAGCAACTGATGTTTTTCCACTTATTTAAATCTGACTTTATTTGTGCAAAAAGTGTCTTGTAATTGTGTTCATATAATCCCTGGGTTTGTTTTGGCAGGTAAACTCCTAAGTATTTTATAGTGTCTACCCTAGTGTTAAATGGAATTTGTCTTTCTATCTCTTGCTGTTGGACTTTGTTGCTAATATATAGGAATGCAGAAGATTTGTGTGGGTTTATTTTGTAACCTGCAACTTTGCCAAAGTTGTTTATTATTTCAAGTAGTTTTTTACTTGAATCTCTGGGATTCTCTAAGTAAATCATCGTATCATCTGCAAAGAGTGATAACTTAGTTTCTTCTTTGGCTATTCTTATTCCTTCAATATCTTTGTCTTGTCTAATTGTTACAGCTAACATTTCGAGTACCATACTGAATAATAGTGGTGATAATGGACATCCTTGTTTCACCCCTGATCTTATTGGGAATGCATCTAGCTTATCCCCATTGCATATAATGCTTGCTGAGGGTTTTAGATAGATACTGCTTATTATTTCTTGGAAAGTTCCCTTTATTCCTATGTTCTCCAGTGTTTTTAATAGGAATGGGTGTTGTGTTTTGTCAAAAGCTTTTTCCGCATCTATTGAGATAATCATGTGGTTTTTCTTAGTTTTGTTGTTGATATGATCAATAATGCTAATAGTTTTCCTAATATTGGACCAGCCCTGCATTCCTGGTATGAATCCTACCTGATCATAATGTATTAATCTCGTGATAAGATGCTGTATTCATTTTGCTAAAATTTTTGCATCTATATTCATTAGTGAAATTGGTCTATAATTTTCTTTCTCTGTTTTTTACCTTCCTGATTTTGATATCAAAACCGTATTTGTATCATAGAAAGAATTTGGGAGGACTCCTTCTTCCCCAATTTTCAAAAATAGTCTATATAGTATTGGAAATAACTGTTCTTTAAATGTTTGATAGAATTCACTTGTAAATCCATCTGGCCCTGGAGATTTTTTCCTAGGGAGTTCATTGATGGCTTGCTCAATTTCTTTTTCTGAGATGGGTTGTTTAAGTATTCAACTTCCTCTTCTGTTAATCTGGGCAATTTGTATTTTTTAAAATATTCTTCCATCTCGTTTAGATTATCAAATTTGTGCGCATGAAGTTTGGATTATGGATTTTAATCCATTCTGCTATCCATCTCCGTTTTATGGGATAATTCCTTCCATTCACATTCACAGTTATGATTACAATCTGTGTATTTCCCTGCATCCTCTTTTCCACCATTTGTGCTTTTAGCTCTCCCATCTCTCTTCCCCTCCTCAATAGTGTTCACTTTTCACCACCTCCTTCTGCAGCCTTCCCCTCCTTCTTTTAGCCCCCCTCCCTTTTTACTCCCCTTTACACTTATTGCTTCTTCCCTCCCTTTTAGCCTCCCTCCCCTTTCTTCCCCCTTGCCCTCCTACTGCTTATAGAGCTAGTTAGGATTATCTACTTAAGTTTATTGTTCCCTCCTTTAAACAAATCAGATGAGAGTACCTCTCAAACAATGCTCATCTCCCTCCCCTCTTTCCCTCTACTATAATTTTGTACTTGTTCCTGTGATGTAATTTTCCATTTTCTGCTTCCTCCTTTTCACACCTCCTATTACTATCCCTTCTCATACTTAAACCATATTTTTAACATGACATGATTTACTTTATACCCGTTCCCTCTATGTATATCCTTTTTATCATAATAGCTGCACAATTCTCAAGATTAACAGGTATCATCTTCCCTTATAGGGACGTAAACAGTTTGCCCTAACTGAGTACCAAGGTTTTGTCTTTGTCCCCCCCCCCCTCCCCCCCCCTCCCCCCCCCCCCCCCCCCCCCCCCGTTTACCTTTTTATGATTCTCTTGAGACCTGCATTTGAAGAATATCTATTGAGTTCTGGAGTTTTGGTCAGGAAGCTCTGGAAATCCCTTACTTCGTTGAATGACTTTCTCCTTTCCTGAAATGTTATGCTGAACTTTGCTGGGTACTTGATCCTTGGTTGTAGTCCCAACTCCTTTGCCTTACAGAATATTGGGTTCCAATTCTTTAGATCTTTTAATGTAGAAGCTGCAAGGTCCTGTGTGATCCTGACTGTATCTTCTTGATATTTTACTTGTTTCTTTCTGGCTACTTGTAGTATTTTCTCCTTCACTTGATAGCTCTGGAATTTGGCAAAGATATTTCTTGGGGTTTTGAGTTTGGGATCCCTCTCAGGAGGGGAATGGTGGATTCTTTTGATGACTATTTTGCCCTCTGAATCTAGCACTTCTGGGCAGTTTTCCTTGATGATTTCCTGGAAGATATTGTCCAGACTCTTTTCTTCATCATGGGTTTCTGGCAGACCAATAATTATTAAATTTTCTCTCCTCAATCTATTTTCCAGGTCAGTTGTTTTTCAAATTAAATATTTTACATTTTCTTCTATCTTTTCATTCTTTAGATTTTGTTTGACTGATTCTTGCTGTCTCATTGAGTTATTAGTTTCTACTTGCCCAATTCTAATCTTTATCAAATTGTTTTCTTCAGTTAACTTTTGCATCTCCTTTTCCATCTGACCAATTTTTCCTTTTAAGGAGCTATTTTCTCCAGTTAATTTTTGTACTTCCTTTTCCATTCAACCAATTTTCCCATTTAGGTTTTGGGCTTCCTTTTTCATTTGACCAATTTTCCCAGTTAGGTTTTGTGCTTCCTTTTCCATTTGACCAATTTTCCCAATTAGGTTTTGGGTTTTCTTTTCCATTTGATCAACTGTTCCTTTCAGGGAATTATTTTCTCCAGTTAATTTTTGAACTTCCTTTTCCATTTGTTCCATTTTCCTTTTCAAAGAGATGTTCTCCTCAGTGAATTCTTTTTTTTATAATTTTAAAATCATTGGCCAACTTTTCTGCTATTTCCTTCATCAGCTGTTCCAGGAGAGCTGCTTGTGCTTGCAAGCAGTTCATAGTCCCTTCTGAAGTCTCAGCTCTGACCTCTTTGGTGTTTGTGTTTTGGTCCTTATCTCCATAGTAAGATTCTATGGTTTTTTCACACTTCTGCTTTTTCTTGTTCATGATGTTGATTGAATGTTGTGACTTCTGATTCTTTCAGTCAGAAGCTGCAGAACTTTGTGTTGAGCTGATGTGTGAAAAAGCTAAAAGCAGGTTTTTGTTTTTTGTTTCCCAGATCAACTCTGGGGTTGGCTTGTTAAGTGTGGGGGAGGAGTGGTCTGGTCACAGGAGATCTTCTCAGCTGAACTGAGGTGAAGGCAAGCTCAGGAGATGGTGATCCCAGCTGCCCTATTGTCTTCCAGTTTCCCCTGGAGGGCTGAGGCACACCTAGATGCTAAGGCATGTTCCCACCTCTCCTGGCTCCTCTCCTGGTGCTGAGGCTTGCCTGGGTCCTAGTGAGAGTTTTCTCTGCTCTGGGTTCTCTGTCCTTCCAGTTTGCTTCCGACACAATAGGAGGAATCCCCCTTAGCTATTTTCCTAGCCTCAGGTGTTATGAGGCTATTTGCTCCATTCTGCTGTTTCTGCTGATCCAGGATTTTTCTGGGGAAACATTTTATGGTTCTTTCCCGGTCATCAAGGGGGGAGGAAAGAGCATTTACTGATTACTTCTCCATCCTGGCTCCCAGAAGTTCAAGTAGGTGACTTACCGAAGTTTAATCTTCAGGCTGAAGGTCTCAGGAGCTGCTGTGCTGATATCTGGTGCTCAGAGGCCGGGAGTTCTTCTTTACAGGTATTTTATGGGCTGTGGGTTCAGAGCTAGCTTATGTGTATCTTTCTACTCTGCCATCTTGGCTCCTCCCCCTCTCTCTTTTTTCTCTTAATCCAAAGATCAATTCTACTTATAAAATAAAATCAACAAAGTAAAAATTAGGTCATTTAGGCTCTTTATTGACACTGTTATTTTCAGAAAATTATTCTGGTACCACAGAAAGAAAGTTAAATTTTGATTTAGTGGATAGCTTTGAAACATCAGATCTACCCTTTACTACTTATGAAACCTTTAGTACAGCATTTAATCTCGTCGAGCCTTAGTTTCCTTATCTGAAAAATGAGGATCTTGAACTAAATAACCTTTAAGAGTACCTTCTGTGTCTAAATTTATGGTCCTTTGATGAGCCTAGTCATCTGTGGCAGTTGATAAATTTCTTGCCTCTGAACATACCTTGAGCATGGTGGGACCCCCAAAACATTTTCTTGTCCTTACCACTCATCACCAGTCTCATCTTTTTCTAGATTTTAGATCTTCCAGCATTATTGCTGAATAAGCAAGTCTCATTAAAACAGGAAGTTCTTCAAGTCTCTGACATCTGAGTTAATTTTTTTCTTTTGTCTCAGGAGATTCTTGTAAAGAAAAGTCTCAAGAATGGTGCTATTACTTTCTATGATCACATGTAGCTGCTATTTTGGGGCATTACAAGAACCAGATACCTTTCTCCCTCACAGCCTTGGTAATGCTTCTCATCTTGTCCCTTTGAGAAAAAAAACAGTGTAAATTCCAGAGAATTATCTATCTTGGTCCAAAGTTCTGGAAAGAAAGTGTCATCTGTTTCCCAAGAGAATGGAGGGGGGAGGAAGGTCAAGGTTCAAAAGCCTGCTTGATTATCTCTTTGAGTAACAGAGAAGACTTTAAGTGGTTAGATGAGGAAGTGAGGGAAGGCGCCACTGCCAAAGATTGCTCCACCCTAGGCTAGTCAGTCACTTTCCTAAGAGTGCAACTCTGAGGTATACTCTTCAAAAATATAGAACAAACAATGATGCCATCACATGGTTAGTTATAACATTGGAAGAAGAAGTGAGAAGCCTCACTGATTCCTAATATGATCTCTAGATTGCCCTGCAGGCTTTTCTCCAGTACTCCTTTTACTGGGTCTTTAAAAAGTCCTTTCCTCACCATCAGATGAGATACATATATATATTTTTTTTCCATATGGGTTTCTAAAGATTTTTTCCATGGGTTTCAGGCCATTCTCAATCAGGTTATCCCATTACCTTCTTTGATGGACTCTTCATCTTTAGCATCTTTGAATACTCCTATTCTTGACCAGTTTCTCTTTTCTCTGATTAGTTTGCCCAAAGCAAATCCACTCATCATTTGTTAAGATTGGCTTTGCCCTTTGGTGCAGATTGACTTCTTCACCTTTTCTTTTCCTCCTAGCACATTACTTCTTTTCTCCTAAAGAGCATCATATACACTGATAGTCAGATACCTTCCTGTGAACCTCTGTCATTTCCTAGTGTTTCCTTAGCTATGACTACTTTTTAAAAAGGCCATTCAAAACTTAAATTTTCTTCTCATTTCAAAGTCATTACTTGATACTAATCCTATGTGTGGTCTAGGGGGCATATTCAGACAGTGTGGCTGAATGGAAATATATCTGAATTTAGAGGAAGAAGACCTGAGTTCAAGTACTGCCACTTACTACCTGGTGGCTGTTGCCAAGTCAATTAACTTCCTTATACAACAGTTTCCTCATCTACAAAGTAAGGAAGTAAGACTGATGCTTTTTAGATTCCTACCACCTGTAAATCTATGATCCTATGATCTAATGCTTATTCATTTGTTGGACTGAGTTGAAGGGTGCTGAATTCAATGACTGTGATGGTTCAAGTAATAATAATAATATAACACATTCCTTTAATTTATTTGGACTGACAAAGACTTTTTCCAACAAACAAAAGCTCTTATTGGTAAGTATCGCTTTTTGCTGGGGAAATCAAGGCTCAGAGAAATTAAGTTACTCATGGAAACACAGCTATTAGCATCGTCAGGACTGAACTCAGTACTATTGATTCCATGTACAATGATCTTTTCACACTGCCTACTTCCACTAATTTTCCCAGTTAGTTTTTAAAGATATTCCTCAGAAACCTCTTCTCCTAATGGAGCATAAACTATTTAGATTTTAGGTTCATAATAGAAAACATTTGACGCATAAAGCAAGAAGTATAAAATTCCCTTCATAAAAACGTGATCCTCTTCCTATTTCCCCATAATTACAGAGTAAATCCTTAATAAAAATTTGTGACTTGAAGTTGAACTTGTTTTAAAAAAAATTTCCGGTACAACAAGGACATTTTTTTTTTGTGTAAACATGAGGTAATACTCAAGCCATCAAGTATATGCAAATACTTAAATAATGGGAACTATGATTTTTATGAGCTCAAAGAAACAAAAATAATTTTCCAGCTTTCTGCAGTTATGTAGTAAGTAGATATCACTCAATTGATTTTTTCTCTTTTTCCATGAAATCTTTTTGACTGATCCCCCTCCTCCTGACTCCCCCCAAATGGTTTGAGAAACTTGTTATTTTCCAGAAAATCCTACTGCTATATTAGTTTGGCATCATCAGAAATTCAAGAGATAGTATCAGCTACCTCATAGCTGATATTCTCTCTGTTACAATGTCAAATTATGTCTCTTTGCCTGGATAATATTTTCACGAATAAATTAAGAATTTGATTTGCTGTTCCCAGAAAGATTAAATTGACAATGATTCTTCATAATGAAATACAAATGGTTACTGATTGGTTTTTATTTTTAATGCTCACTTTGTAGGGATATATCACGGTCTCAGAATTTTGTGACCTCTTGTTCAAGCAAAGGAAGCTTAATTTGTTTTAGATGAATATTCAGTTCAGCAGAAGAGAATCCTGCCGAATAGAAATTGTCATAGGATATTGAAAATATTAAAAACTGAAATTCTTTCAAAATCAAATATCTTCTGTCAGTATAAAATGTAAACCTAAGTAATAAAATAAATAAAATAAGACTTTTTAATCAAATAAAGTCACCTGTGAATTATAATTTAGGTTCCTGTCTTAGAAAACAAGTATATCTGGACCCTTGTAAATTTCAACTGGCCTTGATCATGAGCATCTGTGGTTATACAGAAAAATGAATCTGTTGTTAATCCACAAGTTTATTTTATCCAATTGGATCAACTTTTGAAGCAATTCCTTTTATCTGAACCCAATCAATTAAATGTTTTTTACTTCCTCTGCTTTCTCTACGTAAGTGCTGGTGGAAATTCTTTGAAGTAAAATGCCCAAAAGTCAGAAAGGAAGAAGACTGAAAAGATGAAGACAACCCACCAATTTAATGACAATTTCCTAATAATACATTTTAAAATTACACTGTAAATTACATTTTAATAATAGTACATTAATAATATATTTTACAATACATTTAAATGTACTTACATATTTTAATCATCATTTCCTGATAATACATTTCTCAAGGTAAGTATGCTTCATGAAATGAAGCATATATATATGTATATATATACATATACATATATATGCATATATATGTATTACCCAAATTCATTTGCAGTTATATTTAAACTGTTTACCACTTAAATCATACTAACTCATTAACACATAACAATAACCCAAAACATGTAAAGCAGTGGTTCTTCACATCTGTAAACTTTTTTTAGAGATAGAAATGAGGTGAAATAGAAAAATAGATAATTATATTTTGATATAATAGGTTTACTTTGTAATTCTATGTATCTCATTTTATACATTTAGAAATATTCTGTAAAGGAGTACATAAGCTTCAAAGGATTGTCAAATGAATCTATTACACACACACACAGAAGGATAAGGACCTCAGATAACTAGGTAAAAGTAAGAAAGAAGAAATAATGAATAAAACTCCCTTATTAGAGAAAGTCAGCACAAATAAGAAGCAAGGGAGGGAACACTTAAAAATGAGACAAAGAGAGTTTGTGGGAATAGAATTGACTTAACGTGGGTTAAACAAAAATCACTAGAGATAAATTATTGTCTTTATGGAGAAAGTGGAATTAAAAAAACTTAATTTACAAAAAAATGCAGACAGAAATAATTGCAAAAAAAAGGAAAATATATACACACCTTTCAAAACTTCATGTGCAAATGGATTAAACAATCCATTAAAACAAAATAGTGACAGATTGTATAAGGAAACAAAAACTCACAATTTGTTGTAAGAAACACAACTAAAAAGCAAAGATATATAGAATAAATGAACTTAATAAAATATTAAAAAATATTTAGTATAACAAGAGGTCTAGATGATCAAAAGAAGTAAAGAAAAGTCAAAGATGAAGAGGGAAGACCAAGTCCAGACCTTAAACAATATTATAAAACAGAAGTCATCAAACCCATTTGGTACTAATTAAAAATTAGAGAAATAAATCAGTGGAATAGATTGGAGATTATTATGCATTAGTTAAATAAAAAAAAACCAAGAGTTGTAATCATACTGTGAGTACAATTGTCAATGTTGGAACAAAAAAAATGAAGACCAGAACAAGAAATTTAGAAACCAAGGAAGGCTTAGTAAGTTCACTAGGAAGGGAGCCCCACCCAAACAGTTGAAAACTCCCTGAAAGAACAAAATAACAAGGATTATATAGGTTTTAATTAGGTGAGAAGTAAATTGGGTACATGGCACTTCAATTGGAGAGGGTTTCTTGCTGGGGCTTGGGAACAAGACAGGGGCAGGTAACAGGAAAGGCATTTGTTTGGGTTAGTTGTTTTTCTTAATCCTGCCCTCATAGATAAGACTATTTCTGATACATGCTGTCTCAACAGTCAGTAAGGTCACAAGCAAGGGTAAAGGCTGAAATACAAATAGGGTCAAAGAAGAGTTAGAGGAACTACAGATAAAAGGAGTTGTTTTAGTTTTTTTGGTTACCTAAAGAGCTATTCTACAAAGCCAAAACAAAAAATGCGCAACATAAAAAGAGATAAATAAATACACTACATTTTGTTGAAAGGAACTATAGACAAAACATCAATATCAATATTAAAACTATGTATTCTAAATACCTTAGCACCTAAATTCATAAAAAAAAAAAAGAATTACAAGGAGACAGAGTATTGCAACATGAGCAGAAAACTTTAATTTCCTTCTCTGTGTAATGTTAATGGAATGGGAAGATCTTTCCCATCCATTAATAAGCCTATGTGACCTACTTTGAGCTCAGGCCCAGCTGACTGCTGCAATGGAGCCTGAGTCACATGGATCCTTAGTCACATGGCATGGTGGGAAAAGCCTGCTGAAGGGGTAGAGCAGAAAGGGTGGAGCAGGAAGTGACAGGGAGGCAGAGTTGAGATAGGTAGAGCTGAGGCAGAGCAGCTATCATAAGAGAGAGAGGGAGGAATTTTGTCTAGGGGAGCTTGTATGTGGGGAGGCCTAACAGAGAAGACTTGGGGATGCTAGTGCTCCCTGCACTGGTGATGTATATAAACTTCTTTGTTACCATGGTGGAATTGGCTTTTTGGTATCTGAACATATATTTTGGTTTTGCTTTTGAGGAGGAGAATTATTTATATTTTGCAAATTTATCCTGGAAATATGCATGCATATTCATAGGGCTGCTATGGGTATCCCATTGGTGTTATACTCTGGTTTTGGACAAATATAAAAGAATCAAAACAAAAAATAGAGAATTCAAAAAACTGCTGGAAAAATACTTTAGTTAAAAGACTTTTGGAAGTGAAGACTGCTTTCCTTGGTCACTGCTGCTGCCACCACCAGACACCACCAAACACATTTTTCCCCTGCTCAGCTCTCAACTCTGAATCCAGTGTCTTCTTCTTCCTCTGCTGCTCCCTGAATCTCTACCAGAGCCTATTCCCAGAGCCTATCTAGATATCCCCTTCCCCTGACCCAGCTGTGGCAGAAAATGATGTGGACACTGAACTCCTGGATTATGAAGATGATGACGTGGAGACAGCAGCTAGGGGGATGGAGCTGAGGCCCCTGCAAAGAAACATGTGAAAGGTTCCTATGTCTTTATCCACAGCTCTGGATTCCGTGACTTTCTACTTAAGTAAGAGCTGCTCCAGACCATTGTAGATTGTGGCTTTGAGCATCCATCTGAAGTCCAGCATGAGTGTATTCCTCAGGCCATCTTGGGAATGGATGTCTTGTGCCAGGCCAAGTTAGGAGTGGGAAAGACAGCCGTGTTTGTGCTGGCCACGCTGCAGCAGCTGGAGCCAGTCACTAGTCAGGTTTCTGTGCTGGTGATATATCATACTCGGGAGCTGGCCTTTCAGATCAGCAAGGAGTATGAGTTCTTCTCCAAATAAATGCCTAATGTCAAGGTGGCAGTGTTTTTTGGTGGTCTATCAATAAAAAAAGGATGAGGAGTAGCTGAAGAAGAAGTGTCCACATATTGGTGTGGGGACCCCGGGCTGTATCTTAGCCCTGGCCTGAAATAAGAGCCTCAATCTCAAACACATTAAACATTTTGTCTTGGATAAGTGTGACAAAATGCTCGAACATGCATCGGGATGTCCAGGAAATTTTCTGCATGACCACCCATGAGAAGCAGGTCATGATGTTCAGTGTTACCCTGAGCAAAGAGATCTGCCCTGTCTGCAGCAAGTTCATGCAAGACCCAATGGAGATCCTCGTGGATAATGAGATGAAGTTGACTCTGCATGGGCTGCAGCCCATGTCAAACCAAAGGACAATAAGAAGAACCTAAAACTCTTTGACCTCTTAGATGTTCTAGAGTTCAACCAGGTGGTGATCTTCGTGAAATCTGTATAGTGCTGCATTGCCCTGGCCCAGCTTCTAGTGAAACAGAACTTTCCAGCCATTGCTATCCATCGTGGGATGCCCCAAGAGGAGAGGTTGTCCCAGTATCAGCTGTTCAAGGATTTCCAGCGTTGTATCCTTGTGGCCTGTAACCTGTTTGGCTGGGGCATGGATATTGAACAAGTAAATATCGCCTTCAACCATGACATGCCAGAGGATGCAGACACCTACTTACACAGGGCGACTAGGGCAAGCCGGTTTGGTAGGGTTTGGCCATAACATTTGTATCAGATGAAAATGATGCTAAAATCCTCAGTGACGTCCAGGATCGCTTCGAGGTCAACATCAGTGAACTGCCTGATGAGACAGACATTTCTTCCTACATTCAGCAGACTCGGTAGAGGCCTTGGCCTGTCCTTGAAGTATGATACCCTCTCCCTCCCCAGGAGCTGAACACTCGGGTGTGGGGGTGAAGGAGACACTACTGCCACCTACCCCCTGCCTCCCCACACCAATGATCCTGTTCATGTCATCTCCCAAACTCCCTTATTGATTTGTCCTGTCAGATTTTATTTCTACAAAACTAAAAATGAAACAAAAAAGTGAAAAAAAAAGACTTGACTTCTACAAGTCAAGTCAATGAGTATTTATCAAGTACCTACCTTGTGCCAGGCACTATGATAAACAAAGTAGATGCAAAGAAAATTATAAACAGCCATGGCTCTCAAGGAACTCACAGTCTAATGAGGGAGACAATACAAAACAAATAAATATAAACAAAAAAAAGTGTATGTGTGTGTGTGTGTGTGTATAGGATAAATTGGAGATATCCACAGAGGGAAAACACTAGTACTGAAGAGGACTATAAAAAAGCTTCTTCCAAATGATAGGGTAGATTTTTAAAAAATAAATAGTTGGAATGCTGATTAATATAATTACAGTTAATTTACAGTTTCAATATTATAACAACCAAATTATCAGAGGAATATTTTATAGAACTCAAGATAACTAAAAAATCATTTATCAGGAGGGGGAGGCTCTAGAATATACAGAAAAGTCTGAAAAAATAGACAGACAGAATAGAACTTCCTGACATCACATGATATTGTAAAACAATAGTCATCAAACCCATTTGGTACTGGGTCATAAAAAAAAGAGAGAAACAGATTAATGGAAGAGACCAAGTAAGGGGGAATCAGGACAAGGGAGCTCAATACCCCAGCACTGAATAATCTAGAAAATATAAATTACTTAAGAGAGAGCCCCCATTTGATAAAAACTGTTGAGAAAACTGGAAAGCTATCTGTCAGAAACTAGTTTTTAAATAAGCAAATTATACCATATTCCATAATAAATTATTTTAAAAATAATAACAGTATTAAAGATCAGGCCACAAAAGTTGACATAGCATATAATAAACATTTAATAGATTTGGGTAGGAGTTATATGCTAAACCAGACAAGGGATAGCCCACTCTAAAAGATGTAAGATATAATTTTTATGACATGAAACTAGAAAGCTCATGCACAAACAAAATTAATGAATCTAGGATAAAGGAAATGGTCACATTAGAACCAATAATGACAAAAATAACAACAAATTTGACTTAAGATGCTCATAAAAAGGTTTGGTATCCAAGATATATAGACAAATGGTCAAAGGACAGAAATATGTAGTACTCACAATTACAACTACAAGTTACTAACCAGCATTTGAATGAATATTCCATGTCAGTAATAAAAAGGGAAACACAATTCAGAACAACAACAATGTTGGTTTCCTCTCCTCTCCAGCAAATAGGAAAAATGTCAAAAGATGGTAACAGTCAATGCTGGACTGAATGAATAGAATGCATGAATAGAACTATTTTAAAAAGCAAATTGGAATTCCACAGATTAAATGTTTACATCTTTGACGCAGAGGATCTGCTGATAGGGTTACACTCCAAGAAGGTAATTGATGTCTCCATGTTGTGATGGCAAGCAAAATAGGATCCTTTGCTGTTTTTGTATTATCAAGTGACTCTGATTAAATCTTGCCTTTAGCAATCAAGAGTCTTTAGTAGGGGGTAAAGTACAGAAACAAGAATTTCTTTAACTAGGAACAGCATATGTATTTGTATTGTTAATTATTTTAAAGTGATTAAAGATCTTCCCCACTAATTAATGGTCCTGCCCATTAAGGGAGTTTGATTAGGGAAGATTTGTGGAAAGACCCAAGACTCTAGTCAATGAGGCACTGGTTCTGAAGGGTTGTGATGCCCTCTGGCTCTAAAAAAAGAAATAAATACTCTGAATTGAGGTTTTGCTTTGGGGCTTACTAACTGAAAGTGTTTGTTTGACCAGATGAGGACTCTGGAGTCCTCAAGGACTAAAGAAGACTCACAACTTTGAAAACTCAGATGTCAGTGCTTCCCTCTCTGGTAACTATGGTCAGACAGTTGGACCTGTCTATTGATGGTCAGGCAGAGGAAACCATTTCTATTGACTTTTGATTTCTCTGTATTTTCAGGGTCCTGACTCCCCTGAACTAAGTGAATGATATATATGCTTGGTTAAAGGAATGATTCACATGCTTGATTAATATGATTGTTAACCCCTTGAAAGTTGCTTTCCTTTTATGAATGCATATCTAAACCTATGATAGCAGGGCCCCCTGTGTATGTTGGGGTGCATACTGTTACACGTGTACATTGAAAACATTATAGTAGCCCCCTGCCTTTTTGGCAGCAAACAAGTGGAAATAAAGTAGATCATCATTAATCAAGACTGACTAAAAAAATTGAAGTATATGAATATAACTGAAGATTTATTAATGTATGAAATGATGAATATGATGAATATAGAGAAACATGGAAAAATTTACATGGCACAATACAGAGTTAAGTCAGCAGAACCAAGAAAATAATATGCACAATGATCATGACAATGCGAATTCAAAGAATATGACCTAACAAAAATAGAAGGAAAATTCATTAAAAAAAACTAAAGAAAATTTAAAATATTTTGGAGTCAATGTGTTAAAATACACACAAGAACTACAAGAATACAAATGCTATTTACAAAAATATATATAGCCCAAAATAATTTGAGAGATATTAACCATTCTTGGTTAAGAATTCTCAGTTTAATGGCCAAAGGGCTACAAAAATGTGCATACCCTTTCACCCAGCAATATCACTTCTAGGGCTGTATCCCAAAGAGATCATAAAAATGGGAAAAGGTCCCACATGTATTAAAATATTTATAGCAGTTCTCTTTATGGTGGCCAAGAACTGGAAATTGAGGGAATGCCCATCAAATGGGGAGTGGCTGAACAAATTGTGGTATATGAATGTAATGGAATACTATTGTGTTATAAGAAATGATGAACAGTCGGACTTCAGAAAAACATGGAAAGACTTATATGAATGGATGCTGAGTGAAATGAGCAGAACCAGGAGAATGTTATACATAGTAACAGCAAAAGTGTGTGAGGACTGTTTCTGATAGACTTAGCATTTCACAGCAATGCAATGACCTAAAACATTCCCAAAGGATTCTTGAGGTAAAATGTCATCCACATCAAGAGAAAGAGCTATGGAATCAGAATGCAGAATGAAGCTGACTATTTTCTCTTGTGTTCTCTTTTGTTTTGATTTTTCTAATGGTTTCTCTCATTTGTTTTAATTCTTCTATGCAACATGATTAATATGAAAATGTATTTAATAAGAATGTATATGTAGAACCCATATAAGATTGCATGCTATCTTGGGAAGGGAGGGAGGAGGGAGAGGGAAAAAATGTAAAACTTCTGATAGTGATTGTTAAAAACTGAAAATAAATACGTTAATTAAATTTAAAAAAAGAAATCTCAGTTTGTGACATTTCCTAAATTAATTTAATTACATAGTGACATTGTTTGAAATACCAAGGAGTTCCTTTATAGAGCCAAGAGAACTAATAACCAGATTTATTTGGAACATTTAGAAGTAAAAAAATTACAAAAGAAATAATGAAAAAAAAAGATATGAGCAGGGGAGAGTAGAGAAACTAGCACTACCAGATTTCAAGATATGCTTCAAAGCACCGTAAAAAACACTAAAATTATTTAAGAATTTTCAAAAAATTGATCAGAAAAAGCAATTTAAATATACAAGATCCAGAGGCTCCAAACACTTGAGGAAAGCCTTAATAATTGATAAAAATTTCTGGGAAATATTGAAAGTGATCTGGCATAAGTAAAGTTTAGAATAACATATCACACTGTATATCATAGTTGTTGTTGTTTCTCCTTCATCCTTCGTTTTCAAAGAGGGTGATTTCTTGACTTATGAGTGAATTACATTTAAGTGAGGCAGAATTGTGCAGAGTTGTCAGTCTCTCACTCTTCCAGAGTTATTGAAGTCTAATTGCAAGACAAAAATCAAATGACTTGTGATGGCCCAGGATGCAGTGGATGGTTACTGGTATGTTTAATTGTTCAATGTCTGGCCAAGCTCTAAGCACTCCAAAGTGACTATTTCAGCTGCCTTCAGATTGCTCTCATCTGTCCATTTGGTTAGGGGAAGTCTTCACATGCTTAGGGTAGACATTCTCCTAAATCACTGATAGGTTTGTCAGCTAACCTTAACATGGTTAAATCTGCCTGACAAGAGAATTTTACTGGGGAGTCACTACTGCAAATGCCAGAGCTTCTTGGAGCCATAGGTAAGAATTGGATGATAGATGGACACCAAAAGTGAATGAGCAGCCCTCCAAAGGGCTTGGCAAGCTCTCACACCAGAGGTGCTAGTACTCCCTGAACACCTCATATACTATAATACCCTACAAATGGATACCTGATCTATATATAAAAAGTCACATTATATATTGATGAGAAGAGTAGGAAAGGATATGTCTTTTATAACTGTTGAAAAGGGAAAACAAGGTATGGAAAGGTTCAAAGGAGATAAAATGCACAATGATGAGGACACTAATTTTGGAAACCTTTTGCACAAACAAATTGATGCAGTAAAAAATCAAATGATGATAGTGAACTGAGTGTTCAGGCCATAATTTCAAGGGATCATTAAAAGTCTGCTAATTAAGAAATGCTATTAAAAAATGAAAAAAATAAACATATTCACCATGCAGGTAACTGCATTTCATAAGATGAAAAAAACAACAACTTAAAAGCAGTTCTGACAGACATTCCCTGCAATCTCCCGAAGTACTTTGTCTGAGTCCTAGAGCTGACTTCATGTGATCTTTACTCAAAAGACTCACAACTGGGTTCCACATCAGTATATGTGGGGACAAATTTTTATTTTATTGATTTTATTTTTACCCAAAAACAAAGTAACACAAACTGCTGCAAATGTGCTTCACAAAATCTTGGTTCACAACACTTTTTGCTGATAGTGTTGAAGTATGGAGGTTAAAACAAGTCACAAGTGGCAGAGCCAAGATGGTAGAGTAAAGACAAGGATTCACCTAAGTTCTCACAAGTTCACCTCCAAATAACATTAAAACAATACCTCAAAATGAATTCTGGAGCAGCAGAATCAACAAATGGAAAAGGTGAAATAATTTTCCAGCCTGAGACTTAGAAGTTTGGCAAGAATGCTTTATGTCAGTGGGGGGTGAGAGACAGTCCAGCACAGGCCATGCCAGCCCAGCAACCCAGCAGAAGTACTTGGGAAAGAATGAATCAGTAGGAGCAGCTTCTGGAGTTCTCAGCCTGCAGACTGAGATTGGGGTTGGGACAACTGGTGAGAAAGAAGTTACTGGGGACCCTTCATTGATACTGGGAGAAGGACTTTATTGCATTGCCCATATATGGTTCTGGGTTTCAATCTCAGGGTGAGGAGGAGTACTAGAAGGAGCAGTGACCTTGGTCACAATTTCAAGGCAGAAAAGATTGATTTTGGTTGCTGACTGACCAGGGCACCTGTTAAGGAAGTAGTGACCACAGCACTACTTAGATCATACTGTGTTGAAAGAACTGAAAACTTAAAGACACCCATAACTAGCAAAATAAAAAAAAACCCTGAAGGTTGGAATAGTGCCCCCTCCACACTACAAACAGAGTCCAATTTTAATATAAAGTTAAAAATTAAGAAATAAGCTGGAAAACCGAGCAATCAGCAACAAAAAAAGAGAACCTTATCATAGAAAATTACTATAGTGACAGGGAACATCAAAACAAAAATTTAGAAGACAAAAAATTAAATAGCTGAATGCAAAGCCTCAAAAGAAAAGGCGAACTGGTCTAGAGTTAAGAAATATGTTTTAAATTATATAACAGAGGTAGAGGAAAAATTGGGATGAGATCGATACAAGAAAAACATGAAAAGAGTTGACAACTCGATGAAGGAAAAAAAAAGGAGGGACTGAACTCCCCTCCCCCAAATAGGCTAAATGCAAAAGAGGCATGGTAATCTATTAAAGAGGAAAAGCTCCATGAAAAAAATAGAAGTAGCTAAGTGGAAAGGAGGGACAAAAGGCTACTGAAGAAAAAAATTCCTAAAAAATTAGAATTGGCAAAGTGGACTTTATAACTACAGGACACATGAAGAAACAGTAAAACAAAATGAAAAAAAAAGAAAAAAGGAAGGAAATGTGAAATATTTCACTGGATAAACAACTGACCTGGAAAATAGATCCAGGAAAGATAATTTAAGAATTACTAAACTGCCTGAAATCCATAATCAATAAAACAATTTGACATAAAATTTCAATAAATTATCAAGGAAAATGTCCTGATATCCTAAAATCAGAGGATAAAATAAAAGTTGAAAGAATCCATCAATCAACTCTTGAGAAAGATTCCAAAATCAAAACTCCTAGGAATATTACAGCCAAATTACAGAACTCCCAGGTTAAGGAGAAAATATTACAAGTGGCCGAAAAGAAACAATTCAAATATTGTAGGGGCATAACCAACAAGACACAAAATTTAATAGCTTGTATACTAAAGAATTGGAGGGCTTAGAATCTGATATTCCAGAGGGCAAAGGTACTAGGATTGAAAAGAAGAATCTCCTATCCAATAAAACTGAATATAATGCTTCATGGAAAAAAAAGTGGATATTCAATGAAACAGAAGACTTTCAAGTATTCCTGATGAAAATACAAGAGCCAAATTGAAAATTTGACTTACAAATGCAAAACAGAAGAGAAACATAAAAAGGTAAACAAGAAAGATAAATCATAGGGTAAGTGATATACTCAAACTTTTATATTCCTGTGTGGGAGAATGATGCCTGTAGCTCCTTAGAATATCATTATTAAGGCAATTAGAAGCATGGGGCATAGGTTTAAAGTTGCCTATGATGGAATTATATCCCTCAAAAATTAAGGGGTGAAAAAGAGGCTGTATTGCCAAGGCAATATTCACAGCATTGGTAGTGACTATGAATATGCCAGCGTAGTTCTCAATCACAAAATATAAAAGACTGTCCACATAGAAGGAAGAAGAAAAACATTTATTTAAACACCAGAAAGCCAGATTCTAGCACCAGAAAGCAAAATCTGCCATGGTGACCATGAAGTTAATAAACATGGTCACAGCAGAGGGCAAAGCCATTCTCAAACTTCCCTTCCCTCATCAGGGCCTTCTCACTATCAACTGTCACACTATGTCAGTTGGCCTGTCAGTTGGCCTATGTTCTATCCCCTCTGACCTGACCCCACTCACTCACTTCCTCCCAGTTCTGCTCTACCCTTCCTCTTCCTGTGCTACCTCTTCAGCAAGCTCTTCCCACCACATGTGACCCAGGCTTCAGGCAATTTAAGCAGATTATAAGGACCTATTAATTAATTAATGAGAAAGATCTTTCCATTTAAATCACTATTACAGAGGGTCCAACTGGGAGAAGGGGGAAAGGAAAGGTAGAATGGAATAAATTATCTCACATAAATGTGGCACAAAAGAGCTTTTATAGCAGAGGAAAATATGGGTGGTGTTGGCTGCCAATGCTTGAACCTTACTCTTACCAGACTTGTCTCAAAGAGGGAATCACATATAAACTCAGTTGGGTATAGAAATCTCTCTTACCCTACAGAGAAGTAGGAGGGATAGGGGATAAAAGATGGGGAACGGTGGATAAAAAGGAGGTCAGATTGGGGGAGGTGGTGATCAGATGCAAAACACTTTCAAGAATGGACAAGGTGAAAGGAGAAAGAGAAGAGTAAATGGGAAAAAGGATGGAGGGAAGTACAGTTAATGATCATAACTATGAATGTGAATGGGATGAACTCACTGATAAAACAGAAGCAAAAAAGAATAGATTAAAAATCAAAATACTACAATATGTTGTTTACAAGAAATACACTTAAAGCAGAGACACACACACAGAGTAAAAAACAAGAGGCCAGAGCAGAATCTACTATGCTTCAGCTAAAAAAAAAGCAAGGTACCTATCATGATCATAGACAAACCAAAAATAGAACTAATTAAAAGACATAAGCAGAGAAACTTCATTTTTATAGACCATCACTTCTTAAACTGTGGGTCATGACACTATGTGGGTCACAGAAAATTTGCAACAGTAAAAGATTTCTGAACATTCACCAGCCAAAAATTAATTAAAAATCAAATGTGGAATGAATCAGGTGTTTCTGGCAGCACTTGTCCATGTTGGATCACACAATTCCACCGCACCCTTGGTTCTGGACGCAAAGCATGTTCACTTTGCATTGCATCTGCCATTAGGCCACACAACATCAGTAAGCACTGCTGAAAAGAAAAGGGGTCACTAGTGGAAAAAATTTAAGAAGCCCTGCTATAGACAATGAAGCAATATCAGTGCTAAACATATGCAACAAATGACATAGCATCCAAATTCTTAAAGAAAATGTTAAATGACTTACTGGAAGAATTTCTTTTTTTCTGTTCATAAATTTTTTAAAATTGTCTGACTCTTCATGATTTCATTTCAGATTTTCTAGACAAAAATTCTAGTGTAGTTTGCCATTTCCTTCCTCCAATCTGTTTATAGATGAGGAAACTGAAGCAAACAGGTTAAGTGATTTGCCCAGGGTTCCATAGTTAGATTTGAACTTGGGAAGATAAGTTTTGCTGCCTACAGACTTGGAACTCTATCCACTCTGCCATCTAACTGCCCCAACAGGAAGAAAGAGAAAGTAAAACTATAATAATGGGGTACCTCAATTTTCTCCTCTCAAAACTAGATAAATCTAACCAAAAAAAAATGTAAAAGAAGTTAGGGAGATGAATAGAATTTTAGATAAATTAGATATGATTGACCTCAGAGAAAATTAAGCAGAAATAGAAGGGCATAAACCTTTTCTTCAATGGTACATGGCAACAACACAAAAACTGTCTATTCATTGTGGCAAAAGAACTTCACAACCAAATAGAGAAAAGCTGTAATTTAAAATAAATATTAAATATTAAATGCATTATTTTCAGATATGATAAAATTATATTCAATAAAAGAATCATGGAGATAGATTAAAAATTTATTGGAAACTAAATAATCTAATCTTTTTTTAATTTTTTTATTTTTTTTTTATTTTGTAATGTTTAACAATCACTGCCATACAATTGCGATTTTATCCCTCCCCACCTACTCCCCATTACCCCCCTCCCTCCCCACGACTGCATACAATTCTGTATGGATTCTACATATACTTTCCTATTGAGTATATTTTCACTATAGTCATGCTATGTAGTCAGACTAAGATAAATGAAAGAAATCGTATAACAAATCAGATCATGATACACAAACACATACACATACACAAACATGATCTGCTACAATATGTGAGTGACTTCCATATTTCTCTCTCTGAGTGTGGCAGGCATTTTGCCTTGAGATCCTCCATTGGGATTTTTTTTTTTTTTTGGTAAGAAGTTCTTATGTTATTACACAAATCTAAGTCTACCAGAAAAAACTCTCACACACTGAGGTTGTTGCTGTGCATAAAGTTCTCCTGGTTCTGCTCCTTTCACTCAGCATCAGGTCATATAAGTCCTTCCAGGCCTCTCTGAAGTCTTCTTGTTCATCATTTCTTATGGCACAATAGTACTCCATTACATTCATATACCATAATTTATTCAGCCATTCCCCAATTGATGGACATCCCCTTGACTTCCAGTTTTTGGCAACTACATAGAGTGCTGCTATAAATATTTTTGTACATGTGGGACCCTTTCCCATTTTTATGATCTCTTGGGGATACAGTCCTAGTAGCGATATTGCTGGGTCAAAGGGTATGCACATTTTTGTAGCCCTTTGGGCATAGTTCCAAATTGCTCTCCAGAATGGTTGGATGCGCTCGCAGCTCCACCAACAATGAATTAGTGTTCCAACTTTCCCACATCCTCTCCAGCATTTATCATTTTCTTGTTCTGTCATGTTTGCCAATCTTATAGGTGTGATGTGGTACCTCAGAGTTGTTTTGATTTGCATCTCTCTAATCAATAGTGATTTAGAGCATTTTTTCATATGATTATAGATAGCTTTAATTTCTTCCTCTGAAAATTGCCTGTTCATATCCTTTGACCATTTATCAATTGGGGAATGACTTGTATGATTATACATTTGGATCAGTTCTCTATATATTCTAGAAATGAGGCCTTTATCCCCGAGCTTAGCTGTAAAAATTCTTTCCCAATTTACTACATCCCTCCGGATTTTGGTTGCATTGGGTTTGGTTGTGCAAAAACTTCTCAGTTTAATGTAATCAAAGTTATCCATTTTGCATTTCATAATGCATTCTATCTCTCCTTTAGTAAAGAATTCTTCCCTTCTCCATAGATCTGATAAATACACTATTCCTTGCTTCTCCAGTTTATTCATGGTATCAATCTTTATACCTAAATCATGTACCCATTTGGACTTTATTCTTGTGTACGGTGTCAGGTATGGGTCTATGCCTAATTTCCGCCACACTGTTATCCAGTTTTCCCAGCAATTTTTGTCAAACAATGAGTTCTTATCCCAGAAGCTGGGGTCCTTGGGTTTATCAAACAGAAGGTTGCTATATTCCTTGCCTACTGCATCTTGAGTGCCAAGTCTATTCCACTTGTCTACCTCTCTGTTTCTTAGCCAATACCAAGTGGTTTTGATAATTGCTGCTTTATAGTACAGTTTGAGGTCTGGTAGCGCTAGGCCACCTTCCCAAGCATTTCTTTTCATTAGTCCCTTTGATATTCTGGACCTTTTGTTTTTCCAAATGAATTTTGATATTATTTTGTCCAGCTCTAGAAAGTAATTGTCTGATAGTTTAATTGGTATGGCACTAAATAGGTATATTAATTTGGGTAGAATTGTCATTTTTATTATATTAGCCCGGCCTACCCATGAGCAACTAATGTTTTTCCATTTACTTAAATCTGACTTTATTTGTGCAAAAAGTGTCTTGTAATTGTGTTCATATAATCCCTGGGTTTGTTCTGGCAGGTAGACTCCTAAGTATTTTATACTGTCTACCCTAACTTTAAATGGGATTTCTCTTTCTATCTCTTGCTGTTGGACTTTGTTGCTAATATATAGGAATGCAGAAGATTTGTGTGGGTTTATTTTGTACCCTGCAACTTTGCCAAAGTTGTTTATTAATTCTAGTAATTTTTTACTTGATTCTCTGGGATTCTCTAGGTAAATCATCATATCATCTGCAAAGAGTGATAACTTAGTTTCTTCTTTGGCTATTTTAATTCCTTGGATATCTTTATCTTGTCTAATTGCTATGGCTAACATTTCTAGTACCATATTAAATAATAGTGGTGATAATGGACAACCTTGTTTCACCCCTGATCTTATTGGGAATGCATCTAGCTTATCCCCATTGCATATAATGCTTGCTGAAGGTTTTAGATAGATACTGCTTATTATTTTATGGAAAGTTCCCTTTATTCCTACATTCTCCAATGTTTTTAGTAGGAATGGATGTTGTATTTTGTCAAAAGCTTTTTCTGCATCTATTGAGATAATCATGTGGTTTTTGTTAGCTTTGTTGTTGATGTGATCGATAATGCTAATAGTTTTCCTAATATTGAACCAGCCCTGTAGTCCTGGTATGAATCCTACCTGATCATAATGTATTAATCTCGTGATAAGATGCTGTATTCGTTTTGCTAGAATCTTATTTAAAATTTTTGCATCTATATTCATTAGGGAAATTGGTCTATAATTTTCTTTCTCTGTTTTGTCTCTTCCTGGTTTGGGTATCAAAACCATATTTGTATCATAGAAAGAATTTGGGAGGACTCCTTCTTCCCCAATTTTCAAGAATAGTGTATGTAGTATTGGAATTAACTGTTCTTTAAATGTTTGATAGAATTCACTTGTGAATCCATCTGGCCCTGGAGATTTTTTCCTAGGGAGTTCATTGATGGCTTGTTCAATTTCTTTTTCTAAGATGGGGTTGTTTAAGTATTCAACTTCCTCTTCTGTTAATCTGGGCAATTTGTATTTTTTAAAATATTCATCCATCTCATTTAGATTATCGAATTTGTGGGCATAAAGTTGGGCAAAGTAGTTTCTAATTATTGTTTTAATTTCCTCCTCATTGGAGGTGAGTTCACCCCTTTCATTTTTAATATTAGTAATTTGGTTTTCTTCTTTCTTTTTTTTAATCAGATTGACCAAAGGTTTATCAATTTTATTAGTTTTTTCATAAAACCAACTATTGGTTTTATTTATTAATTCAATAGTTTTCTTAATTTCAATTTTATTAATCTCTCCTTTGGTTTTCAGTATTTCTAATTTGGTATTTACTTGGGGATTTTCAATTTGTTCTTTTTCTAGCTTTTTCAACTGCAAGCCTAAGTCATTGATCTCCTCTTTCTCTATTTTATTTATGTAAGCATTCAGAGATATAAAACTTCCCCTAATGACTCCTTTTGCAGCATCCCATAAGTTTTGGTATGTTGTCTCACTATTGTCATTCTCTCGAATGAAATTGTTGATTGTTTCTATGATTTCTTCTTTAAACCAACCCTTCTTTAGAATTAGATTATTTAGTTTCCAATTGATTTTTGGTTTCTCTTTCCATGGCCTTTTATTACATGTAATTTTTAATGCATTATGATCTGAAAAGGATGCATTGATTATCTCTACCTTTCTGCACTGGATTGTGAGATTTTTATGTCCTAGTACATGGTCAATTTTTGTAAATGTTCCATGTACCGCTGAGAAAAAAGTATATTCCTTTCTATTCCCATTTAATTTTCTCCAAAGATCTATCGTATCTACCTTATCCAGAGTTTTATTTACCTCCTTAACCTCTTTCTTGTTTATTTTGAGGTTGGATTTATCGAGTTCAGAGAGGGGGAGGTTGAGGTCCCCCACTAGTATAGTTTTGCTATCAATTTCTTCCTTCAACTCCCCCAACCTCTCCTCTAAGAATCTGGATGCTATACCACTTGGAGTATACATGTTTAGTAATGATATTGCTTCATTGTCTATGGTGCCTTTTAGCAGGATATAGTTTCCATCCTTATCCCTTTTGATTACATCTATTTCTGCTTTTGCTTTGTCTGAGATTAGGATTGCTACTCCTGCCTTTCTTACATGAGCTGAAGCACAATATATTCTGCTCCATCCTTTGACCTTTATCCTATGTGTATCCCCCCGTTTCAAATGTGTTTCTTGTAAGCAGCATGTTGTTGGATTATGGCTTTTAATCTATTCTGCTATCCGTCTCCGTTTTATGGGAGAGTTCATTCCATTCACATTCACAGTTATGATTACAATCTGTGTATTTCCCTCCAACCTCTTTCCCACCATTTGTGCTTTTAGCTCTCCCGTCTCCCTTCCCCTCCTCAATAGTATTCACTTTTCTCCCCCTCCTCCTGCAGCCTTCCCCTCCTTCTTTTGACCCCCCTCCCTTTTAGTTCCCTTTACTCTTATTGCTTCTTTCCTCTCTTTTAGCCACCCTCCCCTTTCTTCCCCCTTCCCCTCCTACTACCTATAGAGCTAGTTAGGCTTATCTACTTAAGATTATTGTTCCCTCCTTTGAACAAATCAGATGAGAGTACCTCTCAAACAATGCTCATCTCCCTCCCCTCCTTCCCTCTACTATAGTTTTGTACTTCTTCCTGTGCTATAATTTGCCATTTTCTGCTTCCCCCTTTCCACACCTCCTATTACATTCCCTTCTCATACTTAAATCATATTTTTGACATGACATCATTTACTTTATGCCCGTTCCCTCTACATATATCCCTTTTATCATAATAGCTGCACAGTTCTCAAGATTAACAGGTATCATCTTCCCTTATAGGGAGGTAAACAGTTTGCCCTAATTGAGTAGCAAGTTATTGTTTTTGTTTTTTCCCCTCTGTTTACCTTTTTATGATTCTCTGGAGACCTGAATTTGAAGATCAAATTGTCTATTGAGTTCTGGTGTTTTGGTCCGGAAGCTCTGGAAATCCCTTATTTCGTTGAATCACTTTCTCCTTGCCTGAAATGTTATGCTGAACTTTGCTGGGTAGTTGATCCTTGGTTGAAGTCCCAACTCCTTTGCCTTACGGAATATTGGGTTCCAATTCTTTCGATCTTTTAATGTAGAAGCTGCAAGGTCCTGTGTGATCCTGACTGTGTGTCCTTGATATTTGAATTGTTTCTTTCTGGCTGCTTGTAGTATTTTCTCCTTCACTTGATAGCTCTGGAATTTGGCAACTATATTTCTTGGGGTTTTGAGGTTGGGATCCCTTTCGGGAGGGGAACGGTGGATTCTTTCGATGACTATTTTGCCCTCTGAGTCTAGTACTTCTGGACAGTTTTCCTTGATGATTTCCTGGAAGATATTGTCCAGACTCTTTTCTTCATCATGGGTTTCTGGCAAGCCAATAATTCTTAGATTTTCTCTCCTGGATCTATTTTCCAGGTCAGTTGTTTTTCCAATTAAATATTTTACATTTTCTTCTATCTTTTCATTCTTTAGATTTTGTTTGACTGATTCTTGTTGCCTCATTGAGTCATTAGTTTCTACTTGCCCAATTCTAATCTTCATCGTAGTGTTTTCTTCAGTTAGCTTTTCCATCTCCTTTTCCATCTGACCAATTTTTCCCTTTAAGGAGCTTTTTTCTCCATTTAATTTTTGTACTTCTTTTTCCATTCGACCAATTTTCCCAGTTAGGTTTTGGGTTTCCTTTTCCATCTGATCAATTTTCCCAATTAGGTTTTGGGTTTCCTTTTCCATTTGATTAGCTCTTCCTTTTAGGGAATTATTCTCTCCAGTTAATTTTTGAACTTCCTTTTCCATTTCTTCAATTTTCTTTTTCAGGGTGATGTTCTCATCAGTGAATTCTTTTTTTATAGTTTTTAAATCATTGGCCAGTTTTTCTTTTATATCCTTCTTCAAACGTTCCAGGTAATCTAGTTGTGCTTGCGAGAAATTCATAGTCCCATCTGAGGTTTCAGATGGAAGTACAGTCTCAGCTCTAACCTCTTTGGTGTTTGTGTTTTGGTCCTTATCCCCATAGAAAGATTCTATGGTTTTTTCACTTTTCGTCTGCTTTTTCCGATTCATGATGTTGGCTGAGTGTTGTAGCTTTTGGTTCTTTCAGTCAGAAGGTACAGATCTTTAAGTTGAGCTGATGTGTGTCTGGGCTAAAAGCAGGCTTTTGTTTTTTGTTTCCCTGATCAACCCTGGGGTTATCTTGTTAGGTGTGTGGGAGGTGTGGTCTGGTCTCAGGATATCTCCTCAGCTGACTTGAGGCAAAGGCAAGGTCAGGGGATGGTGATCCCAGCTTCCCTATTGTCTTCCCTTTTTCCCTGGAGGGCTGGGGCACGCCTAGAAGCTAACGCGTGTTCCCGCCCCTCCTGGGGCTCGTCTCCTGGCTCTGAGGCTTGCCTGGGTCTCAGTGCGAATTTTCTCTGCCCTGGGTCGTCTGTCCCTCCAGATTGCCTCCACCACAGTAGGAAGAATGCCCCTTTGCCACTTTTCCAGCCTCTGGTGTTATGAGACCACCCGCCCCCTTCTGCTGTTCCCGCTGATCCAGGATTAATCTGGGGAAGAATTTTATGGTTCCCTCACGGTCATCAGGGGGGAGGAGAGAGCACTTACTGATCACTCTGCCATCCCAGTTCCTGGAAGTTCAAGTAGTGACCCACCGAAGTCCGTCTTCAGGCTGAAGATTTCAAGGGCTGCTGCGCTGATGTCTGGCACTCAGCGGCTCTCACCGGCTCGGCCTGGCTTATCTCCTGCTCAGCTGGTCTCGCCCGTCACTCTTGGGCTCCACTGGTCCCCTCCGCCCTGCCGCGCTGACCGCGCTGCGCTGTGCGCCGGGGTCTTACCCCCGCGGAACAGATCCCTCCCGTGGACCCTCCGGTCCAGCCTGGGCTCCGAATCCATCAAAGTCCGTCACCCACTGGATTCTACACCTCCAAAGTCTGGTCAGACTCTCCCCCCAGAGATATCCAGAGGAGTTTTTCCAGGAGCTTAGGTGAGTTGTTGCTTTCACTCCGCCATCTTGGCTCCGCCCCCCTAAATAATCTAATCTTAAAGAATGAGTGGACCAAAGAACAAATCGTAGAAACAATCAATAATTTTATTAAAGAGAATGATAAGACAACATACTAAAATTTATGGGATGCAGTACTTAAGGGAAAATCTGTATCTCTAAACACATCAATAAAACAGAGAAAAAGCGGGTCGATGAATTGTTCATGAAACTAAAAAAAAAAAAAACTAGAAAAGGAATGAATTAAAAAATCCCCTGTTAAACATGAAATCAGAAATCCTGAAAACTAAAGGAAAGACTAATAGAACTGAAAGTAAGAAAATCATTGGATGTTTAAATGAAACTAACAGCTGTTTTTTGAAAAAACCTAATAAATCATTGTTTAATTTGATTTAAAAATGAAAGAAAACCAAATTGTCAGTATCAAAAATGAAAAGGGTAAATTAACCAGAAATGAAGAGAAAAAGAAATTATGAGGAACTATTTTTTCAAATTATGTGCCCATAAATCTAACAATCTAAGTGAAAGGGATGAATATTTATAAAAATATTTATAAAAATTTATAAAATTTATAAAAAAAAATCTCCCAGATTAGCAAGAAGAAATACAATACTTAAATCACCATATATTAGAAAATGAAATTGAACAAACTGTCATTATGCTGCCCAAGGGAAAAAATCCATGGACCAGATGGATTCACAAATTCACAAATAAAACGATGAAAGAACAGTCAATTTCAATACTATATAAACTACTTGGAAAAACAGACAAAGAGGAGTTCTACCACATTCTTTTAATAATGCAAATATACTGCTCATATCTAAACAAGGAAGAGCAAAAATAGAGAAAGAAAACTATTGAGGCAAAAACTTTAAAATACTAGAAAGGGAGTTTTCTTAGCAACAATTTGGGAGTTGTTTGCCATTTCCTTCTGTAGCTCATTCTGAGGCAATTAAGGTTAAGTGAGTTGTCCAAGGTCACACAAGTAGTTAAGTGTCTGAGGTCAGATTAGAAGTAGGTCCTCCTGACCTCAGGGCCATTGCTCTATTTATTCTACTACCTAGCTGCCCCTGCACAAAGTCAGCTCTAAATAATGGGGAAAAAATATTAAATGATTAATATTAATTGTTTCTGGTTATGTCAACCAAACATAATAAAAAGGACAATTCTACCTGTATTTATTTATTTAGTACCATGTCAATCAAACTACCAAAATATTTTATAGAGCTAGAAAAAAATAATAAAATTCATCTGGAAAAACAAAAAGTCAAGAATATCAAGTTAAGCAATGAAAAAAAAATATAAAGGGAAATGAGTTTGCCCTAACAGATCTCAAAACCAAATCACAAAGTGATAATCATCAAAACAATCTACTTCTGATTAAGATACAAAATGGTAAATCAGTGGGATAATTACGTACGCAATACGCAGTAGTAAATGACCCTGGTAATCTAATGTTTGATAAACCCAAAGATTCCAGATTTGGGGACAAGAGCTAACCATTTGACAAAAAATTCTGGGAGACCTGGAAAGCAGTTTGGCAGAAACTAGATACAACCCAACAACTTACACTGTATACTAATGTAAGGTCATCCTCCAACTGTGAATTAGTCTATCCATTCTGAAGGTAATTTGGAACTAAACTCCCAAATCTCTAACAATTTTGTTATATATTCTTTGATCCAGTAATGCTATTCTTAGACATATAATCTAAAGAAATAAGAGAGGGAAAGGGCTCATGAGTATAAAGATGTTAATAGCAATATTTTTGTAGAAAAGAATTGGAAACTAAAGGTATACCCATCCTTTGGAGAATGACTGAATAGTCATAATTTATAAATGTAATGGAATATTATATTATTTTACTATAAGAAATGATGAAAGAAACACATTCAAGGAAATTTGGGAAGACATACATGAATTAACAAATAATAAAGTGAGCAGTACTAAGAAATGAATTTGTATAATACTTTTACAACATGTAAACAAAACAACTTTGAAATATTTAAGGCTCTGAAATGATCAACCATGACTTTATAAAAGCAATGATGAAAGATGCTTCCAATGTAAACAAGGAGATGATGAACAAGTAGAACAGCGTAAGACATAAATTTTCAGACATAGTCAATCTATAGATTTGTTTTGCTCATTAAAGAAATGCTTTTACTTAAAATTTTGAGGTCCAAATTCTATCTGTTTCTCCCTGCCTCCTTCACCTCTCCCCAATTCTGACATGGTAAGCAATTATGTAAAATATTTCCATATTAGACATTTTGTATAAGACTCAAACAAAAGGAAAAAAAAAGGAAAAATTGCATGTTTCAATACGTATTCAAACAAAATCAGTTCTTTCTGTGGAGACAGTATATTTCATCATTAGTCCTTTGGGATTTTCTTGGATCATTGTAATGCTGAGAACAGCTAAGTCATTTACAGTTTTTCATTGAAAAATATTGCTGTTACTGTGTACACCATTCTCTTGGTTTGTTCACTTCATTATGCCTCAGTTCAGGTAAGTCTTCATAGTTTTTTTTTTTTTGAAATCATTCTGCTTGTCATTCTTTAAAACACAATAAAATTTCATTACAACCATATGTCACAGCGCTTGTTTAGCCATTTCCCAATTGATAGGCATCCCTTCATTTTCTAATCTTAGTCTCCACAAAAAGAGTTATGATAAATATTTTTGTACTTGTGGGGCTTTTTCCATTTTTTATTATCTTCTTGGGTTATATATCTAGTAGCAGTATTACTGAATGAAAGGGTATGTACAGTTTATAGCCCTTTGGGCATAGTTCCTGATCACTCTCCATAAAGGATGGATCAGTCCACAACTCCACCAATGGTGCATTTGTGTTCCAGTTTTCATACATCCCCTCCAACATTTAATATTTTCCTGTTCTGTCATAAGGTGTGAAGTGGTACCTCAGAGTTGTTTTAATTTGTATTTTTCTAATTAATAGTGATTTAGAGCATTTTTTCATATGCCTAAAAATAGTTTTGATTTCTTTGTCTGAAAGCTGCCTGTTCATTTCTTTTGGCCATTTATCAATTGGGGAATGATGTATATTTATAAATTTGACACAATTCTCTATATGTCTGAGAAATGAGGCCTTTATCAGAGGTACTTATTGCAAAAATTTTCCTCAGTTTTCTGCTTTGCTTATAATCTTGGTTGCTTTGATTTTGTTTGTGCAAAAATTGTTTAACTTTATGTAATCAAAATGATCTATTTTACATTTTATAATGCTCTCTATATCTTATTTGGCTCTAAATTCTTCCCTTATTCATAAATCTAACAGATAAATTATTCCATTCTCTTAATTTTCTTATAGTATGACCTTTATGTATAAATTATGTACTCATTTTGACCTTATCTTGGTAAGTGGTGTGAAATGTTGTCCCATACATAGTTTCTGCCATACTGTTTTCCAATTTTCCCAGTAGTATTTGTCCAATAATCAATTTCTGTTCCAAAAGATTGGATCTTTGGGTTTATCATCTACTACATGATTATGGTCCTTTATTACAATGTAATGTGTATCTAATCCATTCCATTGATTTACCACTCTATTTTTTTAACCAGTACAAGATTGTTTTATAATATTGTTTTATGATAACTTGAGATCTGGTACAGCTTAACCACTTTCACTTTTTTCATTGAGCTTTTGTTCTTCCAAATGAATTTTGTTATTCTTTTTTTCTAGCTTTATAAAATAATTTTGATAGTTTGATTGTCATAAGAGATTATATATATTAATGAATAAATAGATTAATTTAGGTAGAATTGTCATTTCTATTATATTGGCTTGACCTACCCATGAGCAATTAATATTTTTTCTAATTGTTTAAAACTGACTTTTTGTGTAAAAAGTGTTTTATAGTTGTGTTCATATAGTTCTTGGGTTTGTCTTGGCAGGTAGATGACCCAGTATTTTATATTGTCTACAATTATTTTAAATAGAATTTCTCTTTCTATCTCTTGCTTCTCTGGACTTTGTTGACAATATGTGGAAATGCTTCTTGATTTATCTGGGTTTATTTTGTATCTTGCAAATTTGCTAAAGTTTTTAATAATTTCAAGTGGTTTTTGAGTTCATTCTCTAGGATTTTCTAAGTGTAACATCATATCTGCAAAGAGTGATAGTTTTGTTTACTCATTGCCTATTCTAATTAATTCTTTTTACTTTGTTATGGTGAACATTCATAGTATGATATTAAATAAGAGAGGTGATAATGATCATCCTTGCTTTATCCCTGATCGTACTGGGAAGGATTCTAGCTTATCCCCATTGTAGATAATGCTTGCTGATGGTTTTAGATAAATATTACTTATCATTTTAAGGTAACCCACATTTATTCCTTTGCTCTCTAGTTATTTACCAGGAATGGGTGCTCTATTTTGTCAAAAGTTTTTTCTGCATCTGTGAGATAATCATATGATTCTGTTGGTTTTGTTATTAATATGGTCAATTATGTTGTTAGTTTTCCTAATATTCCTGGCATAAATTCCTGAATTCCTGGTATAAATCCCACCTGGTCATAGTGTATACTCCTTGTAATATATCGCTATAATGTCTTTCCTAGTATTTTGTATAAATATTTTGCATGAAAATTAACTGGGGAAATTCTGGCATGGATATTAGCCCCATATTTGCATCACAAAAGGAATTTGATGAATTTGTTAGGACTTCATCTATTTTTCCAAATAGTTTATATAGTATTGAAAATAACTGTTCTTTAAATTTTTGATGGAATTTACTTGTGAAGCCATCTGCTCCTGAGGATTTTTTTTCCTTAGGAAGTTCATTGATGGATTGTTTAATTTCTTTTTCTAACTCTAGGTTAGTTAAGTATTTTATTTCTTCTTCTGTAATTTATATTTTTGTAAATTTTTTGTATATTTGGGTAATTTGTATTTTTGTACATATTCATCCATTTCATGTAGATTGTCAAATTTATTGGGCAAAATACCTCCTGATAATTTCTTTAATTTCCTCTTAATTGGTTATGGATTCACCCCTTTCATTTCTGATACTAGTAATTTGGTGTTCTTCCTTTTTAAAATAAAACTAACCAATGTTTTATGTGTTTTTATTGATTTTTTTCATAAAATCAATTTTTGGTTTTATTTATTCAATGTTTTTCTTACTTTCAATTTTATTAATTTTGCCTTTGATTTTCAAGATTTCTAATTTGGTGTTTAATTGAGTATTTTTAATTTGTTCTTTTTCTAGTTTTTTTTTAAGTTGCATGCCTAATTCATTGATCTGCTTTTTCTCTATTTTATTGATGTAAACAATTAAATATATGAATTTTCCTCCAAGTACTGCTTTTACTGCATCTCATAAATTTTTACACATTGTGTCATTGTTTTCACTTTATTTAATGAAATTAAAAATTGTTTCTACAATTTATTCTTTGACCCACTTATTTTTTAGTATTAGATTATTTAATTTCCAATTTATTTTAATCTCTCTTTCCACTGTCCATTATTGAATATAATTTTTATTGCATTATGATCTGAAAAGGATGCATGTAGTATTTCTGTTTTTCTGCATTTGATTGTGAGGTTACGTCCTAATATATGGTCAGTTTTTGTGTAGGTGCCATGCTGAGAGAAAAACAAAGGTATATTCCTTTCTATTCCCATTGAATTTTCCAGTGAAGTCTTTCATATCTAACTTATTCTTACTTTTTGGTCACCTCCTTAATTTCTTTCCTTTTTTTTTTTTAGATTTATTTAGTTGTGAGAGGAGGAAGTTTAGGTCTCTCTTCTAATATAGTTTTATTTACTATTCCTTACTGTAACTCATTCAACTTCTTTAAAAATTAAAATGTTATATTATTTGGGTGCATATGTGTTTAGTATTGATATGACTTCATTGTCTATGGTACCTTTCAGCAAGATATATTTTTCTTCCTTATCTTCTATAATTGCTTTTTGCAATATATATTTTTGCTTTTGTTTTGTCTGAGATTGTGATTGCTACCCCTGCTTTCTTTGCTTCAGTTGAAGCATAATAAATTTTGCTCTAACCCTTTGTCTTTATCCTATGTACATCTTTCTGATTTAAATGTGTTTTTTGTAAACAACATTTTGTAGGATTCTGATTTTTAATCCATTCTGTTATCTTCTTCCAATTTATGGGTAAGTTTATTCCATTCATATCTGTAGTTATGATAACTAACTTTGCATTTCCCTACATGCTATTTTCTTCTTATTTATCCCCCCTTTCTCTTAGCCCCCACCCTTTCCCTCCTCACAAGTGTTTTACTTCTGATAACCAGCTTCCCTGATCTATCCTCCCCATTATCAGTCCCCCTCTCTTTTTCTGGGTAGGTGATTCTTCATTGTAATCCCAACTCCTTAAACTACCACTATATCATATTCCAAGCCCTCCAGCTCTTTAATGTGGAAGCTGTCAAATCCTGTGTAATCCTGACTTTAGCACCACAGTATTTGAATTGTTTCTTTTTGGCCGCTTGTAGTATTTTCTCCTTGACCTGTGAGCTTTGGTATTTGGCTATGATATTCCCAGTTTTCATTTTGGGATCTCTTTCAGCAGTGATCAGTGGATTCTTTCAATTTCTACTTTGCTGCTGGTTCTAATACATCAAGGCAGTTTTCCCTGACAATTTCTTCAAAGATGTTGTCCAGGCTTTTAAAAAAAAAAACAAAACTACTTTCAGGCAGTCCAATAATTCTTATATTAGTTTTCCCAGATCTATTTTCTAAGACACTTGTTTTGTCAGTGAGAAATTTCATATTTTCTTATATTTTTTAACTTTTTATTTCATTTTATTATATCCTTATGTCTCATGGAACTTCCATTTGCTCAATTCTAATTTTTAATGAATTGTTTTCTTCAGTGATATTTTTTACTTCCTTTTCCATTTTCTAATTCTATCTTTTTAGGGAGTTATTTTCATTGGTAAATTTTTGTATATCCTTTCCCATGCTATTAACTCTTTTTTATTATTCTCCTGCATTACCCTCATGATTTTAAAAATATTTTTAGGCTCTTCCAGGAATACTTTTTGGGCCTGAGATAAATTACATTTTTATTTCAGGCTTCACATGTAGCCATTTTCACATTTTCATCTAAGTTTATGTCCTGATCCTTCCTGTTGCCAAAGTAACTTTCTATAGTCAAATCCTTTTTGTTTTTGCACATGTGTCTGCTTTTTTTTGTCACGGTGTTTTTATGTGAAAGTTGGTCTCTGGTTCTATACTGTTCCAAACTATTTGTGCTGGGATTCTTGGTCTTACTGAGTGCTTTCACTAGGCTTCCGGGTTTAGTTACTTGTTTTCACTGGAGGTAGGCTTCCCTTCTGGCATGTACTTGGAGGTAGGGCCTCCCTGTTGGCCTCTCCTATGTGTGGGATTTAGCTGCTGGCCTTCTCCAGGAGTGGGGTCTTTCTTCTGGATTACTATTGTATCAGAGTCTTTCTGGTGGCTAGCCTTGGAGGAAGGGTCTTGTTGCTGACTTGCTTGCTAGGGAAATATGGTCTCTCTACCAGCAGGCCCCAAGGCTGGTTCTTACTGTTGGCCAACTGCAAGGTAGAGTTTCACTATTCAACAACAGCGTTCAGGCATCACTGGGGGCTTGTGCTAGAGGTGGGGTTGCTGGGATGGGGCCTTGCTGAGCTGCACAGACTTCTCACTTGCATAAGAGGCTGCTGTTTTGCAGGAGGGTTGGGGTTCACTGTTAGTTTGCCCTAGGTTTGGAACCTTGCTAGAAGCCTCCTGCTATGAGGCTGGCTAGAGATGCTTCTCTTGGACCTTATTCCTCTCCCACCTGAGTGAGATAAACTTTTTCTGCCATGCTGGTAAGCTGCTTCCCTGCTCATAGATGAATTCTGAGGTGTTTTTCTAATTGTTTGGAAGGGAATTTGGGACGACTTCAGAGGCTTCCTTCCTCATTCTACCATCTTGGCTCTGGAAGTCCCTTTGATCATTTTTGTGTTTGTTACAAGGGATTATTTTTTAAAATATTGAGGAAAGAGGTTTAAAAAATGAGAAAACAGGTAATAGGAAAAATTATAGTGACACAAAAGAAAAAGAACATGTAAAAAGACATAGAAGAAAGCAAAAGGAAATTCAGAGGTAGACACGGACAAGCAGCACAGCTTTGGAACTAACTTGTTGATTTTGTTATGTTATTTAAAAATAAGCTATATGTCATTGAGACTCATGGTTTCAAATATGAACTTATTTTTCTATTCTTTGTATGTGGAAATATTGTTGTTGATCAAGTTTAAAGTTTTAAAAAAGTTAAAAAGAAAGGAAAAGCATGGAATCCCCTTTTATGTGGCTAGGACTGAGCAAACCCTGTGAGGGCAAGTGATTATGAATATAATCAGTCTGTAAAAAGGGAGTGTGAATAAAATTGAAAAAAAATCTATGCAAAAATATTCCTTTTTTATTGGACTATTTAAGGGACACAAACATAATTGATTCAACATAATGCTTCATAAACTTCCTCTTTCTGACAGTGAATTACATCTGGGCATGGCAAAAGATGGAAGGAGATGATCTTTCATATTTCTGTATTATGCCTTGATGACTGATGGAGTATATGTGTTTTCTTGGTTTTAATTACTAGGCCAAAATTAGCACAGGCAGCAGAGAATTGATCCATACTTTGTTGCATCTCAGCTTTAGAGGTTACATTGAGTGCAAAATCATCTGCAAAGACAAAATCATGCACCAACATTCCCTTTGCCTTGGTCTTGGCTTGTAATCTTTTCAAATTGAAGAATTTACCATCACTATGGTGGCTGCTCTTGATGCCATGTTTTCAACCTCATTGGAGGCATTTGACAACATGGCTGAAAACATAAAGGTAAAAAGCATGGGAGCAAGCACAAAGCCCTGTTTCCCTCCATTGGTTACTGGGAAGGCACGAGAGCGGTTTCCACTATCCAGAAGCCAGGCAAACATGCCAGTATGAAATTGATGTACAGTACTAATGAACTTCTCTGGGCAACCAAATTTTGACATAATTTTCCATAAGTCCTCATGACTAACAGTATCAAAAGAGCTACAAACGTTGTGTATAGACCTCTGTTCTGCTCCTGGAATTTCTCCTGCAGCTGTCAGCAGCAAACACCATATTGACTGTTTGTCACC
Organism: Notamacropus eugenii; assembly: GCF_028372415.1. NCBI lineage: Eukaryota > Metazoa > Chordata > Mammalia > Diprotodontia > Macropodidae > Notamacropus > Notamacropus eugenii. Next base: position 648,013,389 of record NC_092872.1, read on the forward strand.
TCTTTCTGAAGCTATACTGCCTCTCAGGTATTACGTGGAACTGTCCATTATAACAAATAGAAAAGTTTTGAATGCTGTTGATAAGTTCACTTACCTTGCTAGTGTACTTTCCAGGGATGTACACATTGACAATGAGGTTGACGCACACATTGCCAGAGCTAGCTCCCAAAGAAAAGTATGGGAGAGAAGAGGTTTTAGACTGACTACCATACTGAAGGTCTACAGAGTCACTGTACTGACCTCATTGTTGTATCCTGTAAAACATGGACAGTCTACTAACACCATGCCAGGAAACTGAATCGCTTCCATCTGAACTGTCTTAGGAAGATTCTGAAGATCACCTGGCAGGATAAGGTACCAGAGACTGAGGTCTTTTCTTGAACTAAACTGCCAAGCATTCAAACTATGCTTCTGATGGGTTGGTCATGTTGTCTGAATGCAAAATATACATTTGCCAAAAAGACGTTTTATGGAGAACTCACATGGGGCAGGCAATCACATGGTGGTCAGAAGAAGTGGTACAAGGACACTTCCAAGGTCTCTCTCAAGAACTTTGGATTTGATTGTGGGATATGGGAGACACTGGCTCAGGATCACTCAGCTTGGCATGCTCACATCATAAAGGGTGCTGTGTACTATGAACAAAACAGAATTGAAACAGCACAAAGGAAATGGAGGATGCACAGATTTGGAGTATCCACCCTAAATGTTTACATAGATAATCTGTACCCAGTCTGTGGTAGAGCATTCTGAGCTCATATTGGTCTGATCAGCCATAGCTGGACACATTGAGACTTGACTTTATCATGATGATATCATGTGGTCCTCTTCAAAAACAAAGGACAACAACCACCATTATGCCTTGACATGCAGTGTTCATCCAAGGAACATTCAAAAGGCTGAAAGTAATTAGTTTTCTGGTCCAACTATTCTGCAACAGTCTAACAATATCCAAGCTTTCACTAGGCCAAACAGAATCAACATCACATCATAAGTTTTGTGTATTGTAGTTAGGGATGGATTTTTCTTGGGGCTAGACATCCTCTATTTAGCATTTTGTTGAGAGATGGCAAATATCAGTATTGAAGATGGGATATCTTGAGGAGTTTTTCAAAATAACATATATACTTTCTCACAAATCATCATGCCATCATATTTTTACACTTCCTTAAAAAGTAAGACTTATTATAACTTTCCAGTTTAGGAGTCAGAACCACATTAGCTGATAATAGAAGGAGAATAATATGTGATGGCCAGTCTACCAAGTCCTCTATTGGTACCCATGCAACACTAAGTGACCCGAAGAAAATGTCCCAGCGTGTTGGCTAGACCCTCCATAGAAGATTTATGTGAGGCCATGTACAAGATATATATAGGATAAATAAATTTGCATGGCTAATGTTCTTCTACACTTTTGTACAATGCCCAAATTGATAGGATCATAGTTCCATCAAGATTTTGAAGTATGCTGTAGTGGAAAAGGGCTTAGTAGCCAAACGATCTACTCTGCCTAAGAACTTGCATTCAAGTTCTTGTTCTACTTCTAATGAGGTATTTCACATTTTCTTAATTTTTTCATTTTGTTTTCATTTTGTTGAACTGTTTCTTGATGTCCCATGGAATTATTAGCTTCCACTTGTCCAATTCTAATATTTAAGGAATTATTTTCTTCAGGATGCTTTTGTACTTCCCCTCACCAAATTTGGCCAATTTTTATTTATAAGGAGCTATTTTCATCAGTGATTTTTTTGTACTTCTTTTTCTGTTCATCCTGATTTTTTAAGTTGATATTTTCTTCAGTATTTTTGTACCTGTTTTGCCAAGCTGTTGGTTGTCTTTTCATAATTTTTTGCCTTTGTTTTAATTTCAAGTAATTTTTCCTTTGCCACTCTTATTTGATTTTGAAAAGAATATTTTAGTTCTTCAAGGAACACTTGTTGGATTTGTATCTGATTCACATTTTTCTTTGAAGTTTTGCTCATAGTTGTTTGTCTTCACTGTGTACTTCTGAGTTTATATCTTGATTTTCCTCATCACCATAATAGCTTTTCATTGTTCCTTTTTCTTGTCATTTTCTCCCAATTTCTTGATTAGGAACATGTTGTTAATATTGGGCTTTGTTCCTGGTATGGGGCAGGGAGATTTGTTATCTCAAGCTTCAGCCTTTTTATTTTTTGCACTGCTGTTTTCAGAGCTAGGTTTTGTGTGTGTGAGTGCATGTGGGTGCGTGTGTGTGTGTGTGTGTGTGTGTGTGTGTGTGTGTATGTGTAATTAATTTTCAAGGCTTGCAACATGGTATGATCTGGGGAAAGGTATGATTACTTTTTTTTTTTTCCTTCTTTTTCTCTTTCTTCCAGAAGTTCTGGATATTGACACAAAACATCTAAGAATTTTCATCTGAAGGTTTCTGTGAGACTGTAATCAATGGATTCCTTCTATAATACTTTATTATTCTATTTGGTCCTACACAATTTTCTTTAATAATTTCTTAGATTATATCTACTTTTTTTGGTCCTGGATTTCAGGTAATACTGTGATTCTTTAGTTATCTCTTACTGACCTTTATTTGTTTTTGATATGATACATCTAACATTTAACTTGATTTTCTCACTCCTTTGATTTTGTCTTAAGATCTCTTATTGTCTGAAGTCAGCAATTTCCATTTGATACCCTCTGATTTTTCTGGGAGCTTGTTACTAGATTAAAGTTCTGCATTTCTTCTGTTAAGCTATTGATCCTTTTTTCTTCAGTTTTTTCGTCCATAACTCTAATCTCTTTTATAATCATTAAAAGAAAACTTCTTACATCATTTCTTTGAAGAATTCTATTTGTTCCTGTGATCAAGCTTTGTTTTTAGGATTTGATTATACATGTTTTAAGTAACTCTATTCTTCTGGTCTTGTTTATTACTTTTCTAGCCTATGTTATTCCTGGAATCATTAAAAACATGTTTTTGTTTGCTTATTTTTGTTACTGAGGCTTCAGGATCTGAATTCTAGGTGTTCGCTACTCTGAGGAGCAAATTAATTTGATGATATTTCCTTTTCTTCAGTGGTCTTTTTTTAGGCCTTTTCCTTCACCAAATACCAAAGTTCTCTCCTGTGATCAGCCTTACTTGAGGCCTTTCCTTTGGATGGGAAGAAACAGGAAGGAGAAATCTTTTCTTTAGAACTCAGTTTCCAGACTGCCCTCTTCTGGTATGAGAGACCTAGCTGAGGCCTTTTCCTCAGCATACAAATCTGTCAGTTTCACTTTGGTCCCTCAGGGAATTTCTTTCTGTTCAAGCAGTTGAGTATTTTTATTTTTAAATCAACTGTCCACCTGAGGTAAGGCTTCGTTTTCTTCACACTAAAATGTTGCCTTTTCCCTAGTGTATAGTTTTTTTTTTTTGAATAACCTTAGTTCCAAATTCTATCAGTTTCATCTCTATCCCCCAGTGTACTCAATGGTTAGTTGAGACTTTCAGAACTTTAGTTTTACTTTTTCTTTTTTCCTGCAGGGAATTTCTAACTTCAGAGATTTTAAAAGTTTCATTTTCATCTTTAAGGGCTGAATTTTTTAGAAATCAGGTTGTTTAATGGTAGATTGTAGCTAAACTGTGCTTTTCTTCTATTCTCCCCTCTTGGTCTGAAATTTCATTGATATATTATATGACTATGTCAGTGGAATTGCCTTCATAATTATTTTTGTAAGCCACAGAAAGATATGTATCTTATTACATTATAGTCACCTTGTTTGTAGCTAGATACGTTCAGTCCTGTTAATCATTCATCTTAATCATGGACTTGGCTCTGCATTTTTATTATTTCCCCAAATAAACCATGAAATTTACTGTCTTTTTTGCATAATTAGAATAATTTACAGATTCTGAAGTGTCAAAAGGAGAATCCCCCAAGTCTTTCAAGATAATGGCTATATTTTATTGTGTGTATATCCCTTCCAAAGGAAATGATGCTGAAGGGAATAAATGTACATATAGAAAACCTAGCTGACTTTTGTTAAATTCTATTTTTTAAATCTGTGACAAAATTTGTAGTCATACCTGATATGGTATTTGTCCAAAGCTCCCTGTACGTGAAAGCAATAAGCCAGTTTAGATAAATCTGCAAAAACATATTATAGTCAGACTGCAAATGGATCTAAATAGCAGAGAAGCTTACATTTTATCCTAGAAGCAATAAGGAGCTCTTAAAACTTCTTGAACAGAAGAGTGAGGTGGTTATAGCTCTACCCTTTAAAAATGTCATTTTGGTAGCAATATAGAGGATGGATTGAAAAGGGAATAAAGGAGACCAGTTAGGTAATTATTGAAATATTCTGGATGAAAGGCTATGTAGGTCTGGATTCAGGTGTTGATTATAAGAATGGAGAGAAGTGAATAGATAGAAAAGATTACATGAGGGACAACACAGTAATTAACTGCTTAGGAAGAATAAGGGAGAATGAAGGAAGGGTTAAAGCACAATTAATCAACAAGCATTCATTATGTATTTTCTATGGAATAAATGCTATACTAGGCATGGGGTCACAAATATAAAAAAAATGAGAAGATCCCTGCTCTCAAGGAGATTATAATTCTAATAAGAGGATATCACATGTAAAAAGTTAGCTAAAATTTGATCTGAGCAATCCCAGGAAATTTTTGCATACACCAATAGAGGGATTGTGAATGGTGTTATAAGTCAGTATAGAAGTCAATCATGCTGCTTCCTGTAGTAATGGTGATAGAAAATTACTGAAGATTGTGATGATTTCCCAACTGAAACAGAAGTTAGGAGAAGGGACTCAAACCTAATAACTAGCTAGAACTCTGGGAAAGTTGTTGCTTCTTTTAAAGTGTTTGTGCATGGATTTGTCTTTTATTGATAGCATGCTATCAAAGAATAAGCTAATTAATATTTTGCTTCTTGGGAATGGCCATGGGGTATAAATTCAGCCAAAGAAAATATATCAAAATAGGGATACCTGGGCATTGTAATTAAATTAGAAAAAATGACTTTCTGCGGATGATGGCAGAATATATTCTGATCTTTACCGACCTTTCTCTTTGAAGGGTTATAGTATATGCCTTAACTGTCAAGGACACACTAAGTCTGCTATGTGTAGTATCCCCTTGGGGCTAAATTCCCAACTCCAACTTATATGGATGGGCCATAGATATAAGAAGAGGCTAATTATATCTCTTCTCAGGATTCTAGGGGTAGCTGAAGGGCTGAAATTTTTAGTATCCTAGATGATGAGTCACTATCTTGTGTGTTTCTCATTGATAGCCAGACAAATTACTTTTTTAAAGGGTATTTACTAAATGGATATATCAAGGAGCATTGCTACAGAAATATCTTCGTGCCCCAAAATCAGGGGCTTGCATTACTTTTACACATAGATGGTCCCTGGAAAGAATGAGAACAAATTTGGAGAATTCCTTTGGCTAAAGGGCACAGCTACATCTCCTGGTTAATGGGACATTTTTTTGGTCTTTGAAGAGTCCTTATGATTTTTACCCTAGGTGTACATCTCTTTTAGGCTCTGAGGTCAATGTTCTTAGTCATGAAGTTATCTTTTTTCAGGCCCATTTAAAACAGTTTATCAGACACGCAGCTGAAATTCCAGTTCCCCTAAATCCACACATTTGTCAACATTTGGCAAAGTCAGATCCTAGTCCTTACAGGTCAAAAACAAGAAAGACAAAAGTGAATCTTGCACCAAGTAAATTTTGAGTCCTGATCTCCAGACCCCACACAGAACAGTTCTGGATAGATGAAGAAAGGCCACTCCATTCCATAAATGAAGGATTATTTATGACTCTGACTCCCTGATGTATCACCAGATATGATAATAAATGTAAATGTGCTATCTAAAGATAAAAGTGAGTTTAGGTCCCTCTCTTAGGTGAAAGTGCTCTCTTGCTTACTGCAGGGTAAGTTCTTTCTCTTACAGACACTCACATATGTTTTTTCTCTTACACACATAGACCCCATACACCCCTGGAGCTGGTATATAAGAGTACATTATTCTAGCACCTCCAAATTCACAATTATGGAAAAAGGACACAGCTTCCCAATGCTAATTCACTAATGGCCAGATCACAATAACTGAAACAGTGAGGCTGAGTTTGATCCAAAAATAGGAATGGTTCAAAAGGTTTCAGAAATCCATTTGGATTGGAAGCCAGTTACTCTAAGAAGTTCTTACAACACTTGGCTATCATTTCCAATAACTACAGACTGAATAAATGTGGTTGCTCAGAGAACAAGTAGTTAGCTATAGATAAATTTAGGAGGCAGATGCATCTGGTGACGCATCACAGAAGTTTAACACTAAAGGACAACTATGTTTTAGGGTGATATGATCTAAGCTGACAGGGAGGTTGGGCTTAGGTCCCAAATATAGTGTGATCAGGTTATCAAATACTAACACGAAAAGAGTAACTTCTCCAGTGTTCATCTCCTTTCTGCCAGCATTAATTAGATGGAAATTCTCTATAATTCAGTTCAAGTCCCACTGAAGAGTCAGATAGCCCAATGCAAATTAATCCGACTGAGTATATCTCAGTACTTTGGTTGATAACAGCATATATGCCCAAATTTCTATATGTCTACAAAGTCAACCCTATCTAGGATCCCAACACGGAGTGTAGGCAGAACCAGGGAGGCATGAGACAAGGTAGGGTTTGAAGGGTTGCTGAAATGAATGCCAGAGTAAATTTTTGGAATGGAATAATTTCCACAAGTCTCAGTGATTTTGCCTTTCAAGCATCATGAAGATTTTTTTCACTCAGGATTTTTTCCCCAGGTTTAACGGTTGGCATACCAAGGTAAGGGCAGCTGTCACAACGGAAGGCATCACCCAAATAACAATTTCCACAAACTGACTTGGGTTGGGATCCCTTCTGCTCCTTCACTTTCTCCTGCTTCAGTTCTTCTGCTAGGCCACATGTGCAATTTTTACAGATCTTCTTTTTTGTCCCTTCTGTACATGAAGCAGCCCATAGGGAAGCTGGATCTGGCTTCTTCAAAACCTCTGGATCCAAGAGTTCATCAGAATCAATGAGATCCATGCCATCATCATTCATTCTGTTGGCTGAGAGTGTCTACAGCTTGGCAGCATTAGGGTCCATGTCAGGCTTCTCTGATATAGTAGACTTCTTGGGAAAGGAAAGCTTAAGCTGGGTAGAAGAGCCTACTTCAAAGTTTGTTTTTTTGTCTGTGACCTGAACAGAGACCAAGCTGTCATTTTGGTAATCCAGGTGCTCCTGTAATGATTGTACCTCTTCTGGGGTTAAGGACTCCCTCTGTAACTCCTTCACTTCCTCAAGCCCAGAGAGTGTCACGGTTGAGCATAGCTTAGCTGCTGTCATCACTTTGTTTCATGAATTGAGGTTGTCTCCACTGGTTCTTTCAGAAGGACCTGCCCACCTGGTCTAAGGATCCTAGCAATTTCTAGTAAAATTTCATTGTTATGCAGTGTTGTACTTCTTGGAACCAGACCCAAAAGAACAACTTCGAAGCTGGATTCTTTGTGAGCCCATTGTAGCAGTTGGTTGATGTTTTCCACAGACACATGATTCTCATCACCAGCCAGTTTCTGTAGTTTATCAACCAGACTTTTCAGAGCCTCCACTGGAGATGACTTATCACTGCCACACGCTGCCCAGTTGAGATTCCATACTCACCTTGCTGCAGCGTCACCAGTCTGAAAACTTTTGTAGGTGGTGAAGAAGTAAGCTTCTAGGGCTCAAAAGATGCTCAGCAGATTGTCTTTAACCTTAGCCCAAAGAGGCAGCACCCTTGGCAGCCACCACCGACCAGTACCCACTCTTCTGCAGTCGCTCAGCAGCAGTCCAGACTCTCCCCAGAAGATGGTTGACTGGTTTCGTGGGGACTCTGAGGAGACTCAAAGATGGGGTGGGGGGAAGAGAGGGGGTTGGGAAGGAAGGGAGGGGAGGGAAAGGAAATGGAGCCTGAGTGTACACACACGCTTCGACGCCCTGAAGTTATCTTTCTTAAGCATGTGTAATTAATCTTCAGATGTCTCCCTGTTTATAATGCAGAAACTGCTACTAGAGCTGGAAGACATTGCTACCCACTCCAGTAGACACTGCTCCTAACATGGATAGGGACTTCAGGTCTTAGAACTCTTTGAATTAAAAAAGTGATTTCTGATCAATGGATAGAAGTGGAGCACAACACTAATTCTGACTTTATTCACTTCTCTTGTTGCTTTCTGGTACAGAAGTAAAACAATAAAAGTCTATCTCTTCAAGGTGCTCCTGAGCCTAGAATCTCCTGAAGCTTGGCTGCTGCTCTTCCCATTTTCTAACTTTTTTTGTTGTGTTCTACATAGTCCCACAGGATGTCACTGATTCTCTCCAACAAGATATTCCTTTTGTTGTGCCATCTGTTTTCATCCAATGATAATCACCTTATTCCTCCAAAATTGATTAAGGACTAGTTCACATCTTTGAATCAACTGAGAAGTCTGAGTCTTCTGTGGTTGCATTAATTGGAATGAGGTATGCAACCTCAAAACTTACACATGGAAAGATAATGTCACCTTCCCTCCCAAAGAGGAAGTGGACTTAGAGAAAAGGAGGGACGCACTAGGGATCAAGACAGAGATGTTTTTCATCTCCCTTCCATGTAGCAATTTCATAAGATGGCAGAAGTTGATCTTTGAGCCAAAAGAAAAGTAGAACAATATTACCACCTCAAAGTAGCCAAAAATGACATCATCTTTGTTGTGCAAAACATGTGCGACCTTATCAAGGCTAGAAATCTGAGAATAAGTCTCTAGAAGAGAGACAGGGTCTGTGTCTTATCTGAATAAGGACATTAGATGTTAGAGGCATAAACAATCTTTTATAGATATGACACTTAAGTACTGGTAATTTCTAAATATGCCATGCTTCTTCCATTCGGAGTGTTCTATCCTATGTTAGGTATGTTATATGTCCGTATCTGAATACTACTAGATCCTTAAGACAAAAGTATTCACTCAGATCTTGTGGAAATAAAGTTCATTGGGCCTCTAGAAAATTATAATAGCTTTATCTATTAAATCAGTTTTCTGGGAATTAACTGTGTGGTAAAGCTGATGCCCCGTATCAGCACATAAATCAGAATATTTAAGCAATAGGGATGAGGATGTCAGGCTGTCTGCCATATTTTGCCATCTAACATCCTTTATCTAAAGAAAGAAACAATTCTGCTAGTTATAAAGAAGAAAGGAGATATTTAATAAGGATGAGCAGGCACATAGACTTCAATTTTTAACTCAGCATAAGTAAGCAAACCCATTAAAATGACTTCTTTTTATTGTGAATGTCTTAACAATAACCCCAGAAATAGTAGATGGAAAGCCTTTCTACAAATAGCAGAGTTAGATAGATGAGTTTCCTTGGGCTCAGCTGGGCCTACCCTGTAACACAAAACATTTATCTTTCAGTTCAAGATGAGGATGAAATAGACAGAGATACAGAGAGACTACATTTAAGGCTTTCTTTGCTGAACCGAGGAACTTTGTAGCTGCTTGTTTTTCCTCTTGCAAAGATAGAAGAAAAGGGTTATCCTTGATGCTCTGCCCAAAAGCAAAAAGAGTAAATGAGAACAAATGCAGACCACACAGCACTTCCAACTTCCAAAAGTTCCAGGCTTTAGTATTTTTCTTCTTTTTTTGTTAGTTTTCTTTTTACTAAAATTTCTACAGTTTTGATTTAGTAAAAGGAGAAGTCTGAGCCTTCTGTACTTACATCAGTTTGGGTGGGAATTCTTCTCATCACCTTCTGAGGCTGAGAGATTATATAATGTCTTTTGTACTATAAATGTAATGGCAGATATGGAACGGGTGCAGGAATTGCTCTTTTTTAAAACATATGAGTTATTCTAATCAATGGGGCCAAACTGTTTGCAATGAAAGGTTACCTTCTCAATACAGTTATGTGACTCATTGCTGCTTTCAGGTTCTTACAACAGCAAGCAATCCAATGAGAAGGAAAGATAGGGTTCCTCTGAAAAGACCAATGTCAATGCATAGGGAATTCATCAATACACATATACAGACATATATGTGTGTATTTGTGTTTTCCCCCAGTACCATACTGCTTTCTTAAGTCATACATACGTACATACGTATATATATATATACATACACATATATAATACACATATGTATACATTTATCAGAGACAGAGTATTGTTATGTGTATTCATCACCCTTCAACATATTGCCTGACAAAATTTCCAGCTATGACAATTGATAGGCTTAACCAGCTGCAAAACAGATTTGTAATGAATGGGTAAATAAATGGTAAATTTTCTCCCTAATCTTTCTGGACATTTTATAATTGTTAGAATGATCATAAACTTGTCATATATACCTGCTTCCCTTTAGTCAAAGAGTCTTGCCATTTGGGAATGTACTGTACCACAGACCAGGTGCTTCAGAAAATAACCCATTCTAGACCTGCATCTGGTTGTTTGTCTTCCTGGCTTACAGAGCAATTGTCTTGGTTAAGTCATGGAGTTTCACCTGGTGTACAACTTCTCAGTATTTTTAGTGAGGAATGAGCCAACGACCCATATCCTGGTATGTTAGAAGGTTAATTAGCTTCAGTGGATAAAACACTTTAAGACTTTAACACATTCGAAAATAAGCATGCGCTACACTTAGTGAATTGCATTATTAACACTGACTTCTAAGAAAAACTGCAGAGCTATCCCAGTAGCAAAGCTTCTCTCTCTATATACTCTAATTAGTAGAGCATTTCAGTAGCATTAAGAGAAATCTCCTATCTTGGCAATATCTACCATTGTCATTTAACATCTATTGAGCGCCAGCCATCCTAGATAATAGTAAAGTAAAAAAAGTAAACAAGCAGATTTCACCCTTTAGCAGTTTATTCTTGAAGCCAGCATGACACAAATCCAACTTTCAATAAAACAGTAAGGTTTTTTTTAGTCTTTTTGACTTGATTTTTCCTTTTCTGTTATTCTAAATTTAATAGAGATAGATGTATATAAATATATTCATTCATAGGAGACTTTTGGGGGGTGGCTCTTTTCTTTCCTGAAGAGATGTAGAGAGGTGAATTGAACAAACCTTAATAAAAACTCTTTTGATTTGGCTTTAGTTAGCAATCGACAGGCCTCAAACCCTGTCGATCAGTGAGTTAAGGGGACATCTACCCCCAAGCATGTGAAGACCTCCTCTTGTGAAATAGGTGGATGAGAACAAATTGTTCCAACATCCATGAAGATGGCTGAAGCGGGTTTTGTGGAGTGCTTACAGCTTGGTCGGACTTCAAAGATTCTGAGGTCATCTACTGCATCCCAAGCCATTTCCACTAGTCCTGACTTTTGTCTTGTCCCTGGACTTCAATGACTATGGAAGAGAGAGTGAGGCTGAAGACTTTCTGCCTGACTTAAATTCAATTCACATGCAGGTCAAGACGTCACCTGTGATGTCATTGGTCATCTTCGAAAATGAAGTATGAGAACTAACAGTGAGACTGAAAATTGTGCAGTATATTTCCCGATAAAGCTCTCTCTCTCTCTCTCTCTCTGTATATATACATATATATGTACACACACACACATATATACATATATATATACATATATACATATTACTGTAAAAACTTCCATTTTACTGCAAGAGGGAGAGGGAATACCTTTACTTGATGAAACTTCAGTTTCTATATAGTATTGGTTTCATCAAATTCTCTTCCAGATGTGACATAGTTGCTGGATGGGTCCTCATTTCAGCAATCACTGGAATGACCCTTGGCTCTTTCTCCTGGGCCTTATTGCTACGCTGACAATCCACCAAATCCAGTGTGCACTCTGTGTTGTGGACTTTTTGTGGCTTGCTATTCTGATCTTTTGAAGCTCACAAGGTGGTAGTTATTTCTAACCTCCTTAACCTAAAACAGAAGAAAAAGAACAATAACATAAAAAGGCATAAATAAGATGCTCATATTCATACAACACATGTCAGCCTTCAATAAGAAAGCCCCAAGGCCTCTTTCCATTCAGAGTGGATAATTCTCTCTCTTAATTTATCACCATGGAGAGGGAAAAAACAGTTAATGTTTCAGTGTCAATGTAGTAGGAAGTCTCCAGTAGAACATCCCAAGGATCTATGCTTGCCTCATCCCTTTTAATATTTTTATCAATGACTTAGATAAAGGTATAGATGTAAGACTCATCAAATTTGCAGAGGGCACAAAGCTAGGAGGGACATATAATACAACGACTGAGTCAGAATTCATAGAGGATCTTAGACTACAGTGTTGGTGTGAATCTAATAAGGTGAAATTCAATATGTATAAATGAAAGTCATGTACTTGGATGCACACAAAATATCACCTTCACAAATGTAAGAGAAAGAGTTATATGAACAGATAATAGTTGTTCTGAAAAAAGTATCTGGCCATCTTAGTGGACTGTAAGCTCAGTTATGACTTACCAAAGTGTTGTGGTATCTCCCAAAACAGGTAATACGACTTTGGGCTGAATTAAAGGGCCTGTTTCTAAAACAGGGACATGATAGTACCACTGTATTTTGTTGCAGTTCATCTAGAGTAATGTACTCAGTTTTGGGGTCTGTGGTTTAAGATGGACATTACTAAAAGTAAAAAGAATCACAAGGAGGACAACTAGAATGTAGAAGTGTCTTGAGTATACAGTGAATAAAAATGGATTAAAGTAACTGATCACGATTAGCCTATTAAAGGGACTTCCATGAAAACAAATTTGAAGAGCTCTGATATGCAAGAAGAAGTAGACTTGTTTCATTTGGTGCTAGAAGGCAGAACTAGGAGTCATGGGGATTAGTCACGAGGAAAATTTCAGCTTGATGGAAAGCAAAAATTGCTAATAATTAGAGCTGTCCCAAAGAGGAATGGACTGCCTAGACATGTATTAAATTCCCTTTCCTTAGAGTTCTTCAGAGGCAGGATGACCTTTTGTTGGGTATGTTTTACATACGTACATACATACGCACTTACATACATGCATGCGTATGTATGTACACCCATATACTTATACCTACACCCATATATACATGTGTGTCAAGATATATAACTATATGTTTATGTGCACATATACTATATGTTACATGCATATTTTTATGTATATGTACATGATATACAGGTTGTATACATACATGACATATAAAGATATATAGTTCTAACCACAGTAGGGTTGTCTTTAGTATATTGGTTGAATTACATGGGTATTGAGATTCTTTCTACCTATCAGATTTTTGATGTTATGATTTTTATGTCCTTTCCCCAATGTTTTGGGGTAAGTCTTCCTCCACATTTCTCAATATTGGATGAGTACCATCAGCTATGCTTCTCGTCAGTTGCATGACTTGTCCACTTTCTTTCATATGATACATTCTCCCAGAAGCTCATTTATACCATTTGTCTTGTGTAATTCTTCCACCATAACACCGTGTATCCTACTTCCACTTGCGATGCAACTATCTGCTATCCTTTCAGCGACCTCCTACTTTAGTTTTTTGGAGACTGAAAATCCATACCCCACAGCCATAAGGCGTTACTGGAAGAATATTAGCATTAAAAAAAAATGTTTCAGAGGGAAAAGGTTCACTAAAAACACTGCATGATTTTTCAAACAAAATCTAGCACACTTTTCCTGTCCTATTCAATTTTTGACCTAATTTGTTATTAACCTGAATCATCTGTCCAATATTATGTACGTATATAATAATAATTTTGTTCATTATGTACATATATAATAATAATCAATAAGTGGTTCAGTGGATAGAGCACTGGACCTGGAGTCAGGAAGATTTGAGTTCAAATCTCACTTCAGATACTTACTAGCTGTGTGACCCTAGGTAAGTCACTTAATCTTCTGTCTCAGTTTCCTCATCTATAAAATGGGGAAAATGATAGCCTGTACCTCTCCAAGTTATTATGAGGATAGCTAACAGTTATACAGTGCTTATTACGGCCAAACATTGTACCAAACACTTTACAAACATTCTCTCATTTGCTTCTCTGTGACTATATTCATAAAACACTTCACATACTTCCTTGCATATAGTAAGTGCTTGTAAATGCGAGGTAGATAGGTAAGTAGTAGTAGTAGTAATAGTAGCAGTAGTAGTAGTAGCAGTATTAGTAGTAGACAGATGCCCATACGCACACACACAGTCACACACACAAATGCATATGAATACACAAAGAGGACAGTTCAATGGGCTTTGCACACTGTCTCCTATTGTACTTTAGACAATTAGCATTCTCCATCCACTTGATTTTTCCTAAATGTATAGCTATGTGATTTTGGATATCATGAAGGAGGCTCTGCAGTATTCTGAATCTTGATGCAGTCAAAACAGGATCATCAATAAACAAGAGGATTTGAAGGACCCCACAAACAGAAGGATTGCTTTTTCACTTGGATTCTGCATTGGACATGTGCAAACACATTTACTGAGCATACATCTCCCTGTTTCGTGTCTAGTTTGATGTTAATAGTTAGACAGTCTTTGGAAGTTGTCTTGTTATATTTTTAAAGGAATGTTGTATGATTTTAACATATGCATGGTAAACATCTTGCCTGCAGAGGCTATAAATTAGTGATTTGTTATTGTGTATCAAATGCTTTTCCCCAGTAAGCGTCTAACTCCAAATACAGTGAGATCTTATATTCTCTGCATATTTCAATGAACTGTGTGATTGCAAAATATTCAGTTGTAATGTATTATTTGAAAGAAAAACCATTTTTTCCCTTCTTTTACTTTCATTGAGGATGCTGTTAATAAGAATGTACATTATCTTCAAAAAGATTTTGTAGAAATGAGAAAGTAGATATAGGTGTTTAAGGCTAGTATTTCAGTTACCTTTTAAAAATTCAGTATATATGTATATATGGGCACAGTCATATCTCAGCGGTCCAGTGAGCCACCATTGTTTCCTGAAATAATTTATTCTAGACTTTTTAATGGGGTTGATAGAAACTATTATTGTCTTTAATCACACAACCTCACTATCATTCTTCAGGCATAGGAAAGGATTTATACATTTCATTTGAACTTCTGGCGGCTCATTTAAATCTTTATTTTCTGTCTGTTCTAAATTCAAAATGAGTCTTCAAGTTAAATAAATTAAGCCAGTTGATAGAAAAGCATATGATAAATAATCTATGGTCATTGAAATTTTTAAAATTGGGTGGGAAAATTTGTTAAAGATGATTTGTTCATATAATTCACACAATTCATGTATCTACTAAGAAGACTCAGAACTCTGAACCTTTGATTGACCTTTCGCAAGGCCCACTTAATGCATTTTCATATTCTATAATGCACAGATTAATTATGTCATTCAAACCAATAAAATTTCTTTTCTTTTGCCACATTACTGGGACATCATCAGCATTTGTTGATTAATGCCAGAATAACTGGGCATGCTAGCTATAAGAAGACAGACTGGATTTTGTGAAATTATTATAATAAATTTCAGTGAATGTGAAATATTCCTTGATTTCCTGAGCAGAATTCAATTCTTTCTATTTGCCCTTTCTGTTGGCAGGACATTTTACAACCATAGTATTTACAGATGGCTTCCACTAGAGGTCACTCTCTCCAAAGCCATAAAATTGAGTTCCTGAAATGATATCTATCCTTATGATTTATCTTTCATTTTTACATGAATCATTTTTCAAGTCAACAGAATACCTTGACAAGTGGGTTTGCCTCACTCTTAAAGGCATTTTAAGAGTATGAAGATAGGTCTACACTTATACTTACAAGTCATTCTTTGATATGTCAGTGATGACTGACATATTTGTGCTTGGGGGGAAAAAGAGGGGACTAAAGGTCAATCAATGAGTTCTTATTAAATACTTAGTATTTTATGGGTACTGTGTTAGGCACTGGAAGGGAAAGGAAGGAAGGAAGAAAGTAAGACAGAGAGAAAAAAAGGGAAAAAAAAGAGAGACAAAGGAGAGAAGAAAGGAAGGAGGGAGGAAAAGAGGGAAAGAAAGAAGAAAATCCCTAATTCAGGGAGCTACATCATTTATGTTTAATGACCACAAACCCACTCCCCTCTAATAATATACTTCCTATGGGTGGGAATTTCATTTTCTTTTCCTTTGTTCCTTTGAAACAATAGATCACACCATTTGACAAAAAAAGAGCTTTTAGATAGGAGCAAAGTAGTCTTTTTTTTGCCCTTAGGAGATAAAGAAATACCTATGATTTCATCTTATATGTAACAAGTTTTAGAACTTTTTCTTGAATTGAAAAATAAATTGCAATAGTGCCATTGAGTTGTGTGTATATAAGATTTATAGCTGGAAGACTCTATAAAAATCTTCTAGTCCAGTGGTTATTGGCCCTTTTTGTGTGATGCACTGCTTTGGCAGGTTTCTTGTAGAGCCTACTAGACCCCTACTCAGAACAGAATTTCTGTGTATGAAATTAAATATATAAAATAACAAAGGAAAAGAATTATATTGAATTTTTTTAACATCTACATTTCTTGATCTCCTGAAATCTATCCTTGATATAGCCTAACCCTTTCATTTTATAGTCTCTAGAGGCTGTGATTTTGCCAATACACATTGTAAGTAACAAAGCTGGAATTCAGACTCAGGAAATTTGGTATATGATTTATAGTTGAGAGGAAACCTAGAAATCAAGTCTATTCTCTTCATTTACAAGTTACAAAAAAAATACCCACACTTGTAAAGTGGCTTGCCCCAAGTCACCTAGATAAGAAACAGAGTAGAATCTTTGTCCCTCTCTCTCTCTTTAGTTGTCTACAATGGAGAACTCCTCGATTTTTTAAGACTGAGATGTAGATCTAATGGGGGAACTCATTAAGATTTAACCTGTTTGAAAAATTAGCCAATAATTCCAATGAAGAAAGGAGTAGCAGAGACGCTAATCATTTTACTCTCCTCAAAGATTCATTAGCTTGCTCTTTTTTTAAGTGTAAAAAGCATCTGGAAAACTATTTTGTTACAAAAAGAGAGAAAAATGTCAGCTGGCACTAAGCACTTTTTTTAAAGATTTTTTTTTCTTTTGAGATGATGTAATGAGTAGGAAGAAAACAAAGAAAGTAACTTGAGGAGTTTTGAGGCATCTGCTTAAGTAACAATTAAGACCGTAAGTGAAGACTCTTGTTAATCATGCCCAGCTGCATTCACTGGATAAGAGCCCATTCAGTTGTTGGACTCAACATTAATCAGCTTACTGGAACAAATAATATATATCACCCTGTAGGTGCAATTAAACATACCTGCAAGCTTGGTGGAGGTAGTTAGTGGCCCAGTGCATAGAGCAGTGGTCCTCCAGTCATGAAGACCTAAGGTCAAATCCAGCTGCAGATACTTTCTAGCCATGTGACCTTGGGCAAGTCATTTAACCTCTGATTGCCTACAAATGAATCCACGGGAGAAGAAAATGGCAAACCACTGTAACATCTTTGGCACGAAAACCCCAAATAGGGTCATGCAGAGTAGGACATGACTGAACAGCAACACAAGTTTACTGGGCCTTCAAATTTTAGCTTCACCTCCAAATGGGAGTCTACAATGGAAAAGAGAAAATGAAAGATATTTTTTAATAGTCTATTTACATATTACTTAAGAATAAAGGTGATCCTATTTCATTACATGCAAAATATTTTTTCCAGGAAAATGTAAATTAACAATACTTCTGAAAAATGGAAACCAAAAAAACTTCTCAAATAACAATGGATGATAGGACATTCCATCAATATTCCCTCCTCTCTCCTTTTATTATTGTCAGCTTATGGATTGGCATGGATAGGCAGCAGTTCTGAAGGTATATGGTCATCAAGGATAGAAGCCAGCATATTCAACCCCATCTCTAGCCTTCTAAGCTACTCGCATCATCCAAATCTTATTTATTTAGTTATATTAGTTTCAAAAATCTAGCATTTCTGTTAAAATGATAGAATATAGATATGTATTTAATTTTTTAGAAATAAAAAGGATGTGTCAAGTGAATAAGCTTGATGTAACCAGTTTGGGAATTGCAACAAGTCTTTTCAACCAATAGAGGGAACTTAATTCCAGAGATATAAAATTTTACCCCCAAAAAATTGTATGAGAGTTTGTAATATCTCATTCCCATAATTAATGAGTTTTTTTTGAAGGGAGAGTGGTGGGTGAAGGGAAGATACTGATTTCCATAATACAAAATTAATGACTTTTGAAGAATTCTAAAATACTAATATAGTTTTTATGATAAACCCATAATTCTTTTTTTCCCCATGATAATGATGAGAATGAAGATGATGATAACAGGTAAAACATACATTAAGCCTTGTAGTTTACAAAGTACTTTGTAAATGTTATATTATCTGGTTTATTACTTATTTTGAAGATATAATCAATGACAACTCAGTACTTTAATGGTATGTGCAATGAAATTAAACTCTTAAAGATCACCCCTAATTCTTAATTACCAAATTGTATGGCTATTTCACAATTCACATTCTTTCATCTTTCTTTGCAATGTTGGCTTTTATTTCTTTTGAATTATTTTTACTATAAACTGACAAATCACACATTCATTACTTATGCAACAAAAATGCTAGATAAGAAAGGCCTTAGTATTTTGAAGAAAAATAAGCACCCACAACTAAATGCAAGTATAACAGACACCGAGAAGAATGCCTATAAAATTGTAAGCATCCAAGTTTTTTTAATTACTTATATTTAACATTCTTTTCATTTTAACTTTGAGTTCCAAATTCTCTCCTTCCTTTGCATCTGTGCCCCACCCACTGAGAAGGCAAGTAAAATGATGCCAATTATTTTTTCCTATTTTTTCATTTCTTTATTAGTTTTTTTATTTTTAGTTTTCAACATTTATTTCCATAAGATTTTGAGTTCCATATTTTCTCCCCATCTCCCTCCTTCCCCACCCCAAAATGGCCTACATCCTAATTACCCCTTCCCCTAGTCTTCCCTCCCTTCTATCACCACCCCTCCCTACCTTATCCTCTTTCCCCTTCCTTGTAGGGCAAGATAGAGTTCTATACCCCATTGCCTGTATATCTTATTTTGCAGCTGTATGTAAAAACTTCTAACATTTGTCTTTGAAACTTTGAGTTCCAAATTTCTCCATTCTTCCCTCTCCACTCACCCTCATTGAGAAGGCAATAAATTCAACATAGGTTATACATGTTTAGTTATGCAAAACATTTCCATAATAGTCATTTTGCAAAAGACTAACTATATTTTCCTCCATCCTATCCTGCCCCCCTTTTTATTCTAGTTTCCCCTTTGACCCTGTCCCTTTTCAAAAGTCTTTGCTTTTGACTATCCCCTTCCCCAATCTCCCTTCCTTTCTATCTCCGCCCCCCTTTATCCCCTTCCTGCTTACTTTCTTGTAGGGTAAGATACCCAATTGAGTGTGTATGTTATTCCCTCCTTAAGCCAAATGTGATGAGAGTAAGGTTCACTCATTCCCTCTAACCTCTTCCTTCTTCCCTTCCATTTGTGAAACGTTTTTCTTTTATGTGAGATAATTTACCCCTTTCAATCTCTCCCTTTCTCCTGTTCCCAATATGTTCCTCTTTCACTTCGTAATTTTATTTTTAGATATCATCCCTTAACTCACCCTGTGCCCCCCCATGTGTGAGTGTGTGTGTGTGTGTGTGTGTGTGTGTGTGTGTGTGTATTTTCTCCAAGTACCCTAATACTGAGAAAGGTCTCATGAGTTACAAATATCATCTTTCCACGTAGGAATGTAAACAATTCAACTTTAGTAAGTCTCTTATGATTTCTTTCCTATTTACCTTTTCATGCTTCTCTTGATTCTTGTATTTGAAAGTAAAATTTTCTATTCAACTCTGATCTTTTCATCCAGAATGCTTGAAAGTCCTCTATTTCACTGAATATCCATTTTTTCCCCTGAAGTATTATACTCAGTTTTGCTGGGTTGGTAATTCTGGGTTTTAATCCTAGCTCCTCTGACCTCTGGAATATCATATTCCAAGCCCCTCAATCCCTTAATGTAACAGCTGCTAGATCTTGTGTTATCCTGATTGTATTTCCACAGCACTCAAATTATTTCTTTCTGGCTGCTTGCAATATTTTCTCCTTGATCAGGGAATTCCATAATTTGACTACAATATTCCTAGGAGTTTTCTTTTGGGATCACTTTCAAGAGGTGATCAGTGAATTCTTTCAATTTTTATTTTACCTTTTAGTTCTAGAATATCAGGGCAATTTTCCCTGATAATTTCTTGAAAGATGGTGCTAGGCTCTTTTTTTGATCATGGCTTTCAGGTAGTCCAATAATTTTTATATTACCTCACCTCAGTAAAATTATATCAATTATATATATGAAATCATGCAAAGTATATTTACTTATTAGCCATGTCACAAACAAGGGGGGAAATAAGGAAAGCAAAAAAATTCTGCTTAAATTTGCACTTAGAGTTTGCTTGTTCTACTTCTGGAGATGGACACCATTTTTACATCTTGAGTCCTTTGGAACTGTCTTGGAAAACTGCATTGACCAGAGTAGCCAAGTCTTATTTTTTAAATAATATTTTATTTTCCCCCAATTTTATGTAGAAACAATTAATATTCTTTTTTAATTTTTAAGTTTCAAATTGTACCATTTCCTGTCTTTTTTCCTCCCTCCCTGAGGCAGTAAGCAATTTGATATAGGCTACACATGCAATCACGTAAAACATTTCTATATTTAGTCATTTTGTGCAACAAGACTCAAAGAAAAAAGGAACAAAGCAAAAAGAAGAGGAGAGAGGGAAAGGGAATTTTTCAGTCTGTATTCAATCAATATCAGTCCTGTCTCTGAAGTCAGATAGCACTTTTTTCATCATGAGTCCTTTGGAATTGTCTTGTATCTTGTATTGCTGAGAACAGCTAAGTCATTCATGGTTCTTCTTTGCACAATATTGATATTACCATGTACAATATTTTCCTGGTTTTCCTCACTTTACTTTGCATCAGTTCATGTAAGTCTTTCCAAGTTTTTTTCTGAAGGCAGTAGCCAGGTCCTTTACAATTGATCATTATAATATTGTAGTCACTGTGCACAGTGATGGGCATCCTCTCAACTGCAAATTCATTGCAAGCACAAAAGAGGTGCTGTAAACTTTTTTGTACCTACAGTTGCTTTTCCTTTTTCACAGATCTTTTTTTGCAGAAGAGATCTAGTAGTATTATTAC
Source organism: Notamacropus eugenii (assembly GCF_028372415.1). NCBI lineage: Eukaryota > Metazoa > Chordata > Mammalia > Diprotodontia > Macropodidae > Notamacropus > Notamacropus eugenii. The sequence continues at coordinate 648,034,601 of NC_092872.1, forward strand.
TGGGTCAAAAGTGTGCACAATTTGATAGCCTTTTGGGAACAGTTACAAATTGCTCTCCAGGATAGTTGGGATAGTTTACATTTCCACTAACAGGTTATTAGTGCACTTATTTTCCTTTATTCCTTCTAAGATGTGTTATTTCTGATAGATCTGAGGTGGTAACTCAGAATTGTTTTAATTTGCATTTCTCTAATAAAGAGTGATTTATACCATTTTTCATATGAATGTTTCTTTTTTTTTTCTGAAAACTTCCTATTCATCTTCTTTGACCATTTATCAATTGGGCAATGTCTCATTTTTTTTTTTTTATGAATTTGACTGAGTTTCTTCTATATTTGAGAAATGAGGCCTTTATTATAGAAACTTGTGAAAAATGATATTTCTTGATTGTCTACAGTACCTTTTAGCAAAATGTAATTTTCATGATCATCTCTTTTAAGGAGGTCTATTTTTGCTTTTGCTTTGTGTGAGATCATGATTGCTACCCTTGTTTTTTTCTTCCACTGAAACATAATATATTCTGCTAGAGCTTTTTATTTTAACTGTGTGTGTTTTTCTGTTTCAGTTGTATTTCTCATAAGAAAAAGAAAACATTGTTGGATTCTGGTTTTTTATCCACTTTACTATCCCCTTTCATTTAATGGGTGAGTTTATCTCATTCACATTCACAGTTATGTCTACTATGTACTCTCTTTGTTCTATTTTCTTCTGTTTATCCTTTGCTCTCCTGTCCCTTGTCAAAAGTCTGTTTTGATTCTGACCATGCCTCTCTTAACTTGCCTTTTAAGGTGTTATTTTCTTCAATACTTTTGTGCCTCTTTAAAAAAAACGAACTTAATTCTCTTTTCATAATTTTTTTATATCATTCTTCTTCTCTCCCTCCCCATTTTCCTCAACTGTTCGTCTCTTTCTTTAACTCTTTGAATGTTTATTGGGCTAGAGTCCAATTAGCATTTTTCTTTGAGACTTTGGATGTAGTTGTTTTCACATTGTCTTTTTCTAAGTTTATAGTAGTTTTATAGTCAAGTTCTTTATTGGTTGCTTGCTAATTTTTTCATCCTATGTCTTAACTTTGAACTTTATTTAAAAGTTGTTTTCTTCTCATCTTAGGTTGGGGAGATACTATCCCAAGCTTAGGATTTTTTGTATGCTGCTATTTGGAGACTTAGTTCTGGATTTCTGCAAGTTTTTGGTGTTTCAAGGGAGTGTAATCTTTTTTTTTTTTTTTTTACAATAATTTCTATTTATTTATTTATTTTTAATTTTCAACATTCATTTCCACAAGATTTCAAGTTCCAAATTTTCTCCCCATCTTTCCCCACCCCCACTACAAGACACTGCATTTTGATTACTTCTTCCCCTCTGCCCTCCCTTCTATCACACTCATCCCTTCCCTTACTCCCATCTTCTCTCTTCTTGTAGGGCAAGATAGATTTCTATACCCCATTATTTATATTACTTATTTCCCAGTTGTATGCAAAAAAAATTCTCAACATTTATTTCTAAAACTTTGCATTCCAACTTCTCTCCCTCCCTGACTCCCCATCCCCACAGAGAAGGCAAGCAATTCAATATAAGCTATATATGTGTAGTTTTGCAAAAAACTTCCAAATAGTCATATTGTGAAAGACTATATTTCCCTCCATTCTATCATGGCCCCCATTTATTCTATTCTCTCTTTTGACCTTGTCTGACTCCAAAAGTGTTTACTTCTAACTGCTCCTTCCCATTTGCCCTCCCTTTGATCATCCCCCCAACACTCCACTTAACCCCTTCTCCCCTACTTTCTATAGTATAAGATAGATTTTCATACCAAATTGAGTGTGTATGCTATTCCCTCCTTAAGCTGAATGTGATGAGAGTAAGCTTCACTTTTTCTCTCTCACCTCCCCTCTTTTCCCTTCCATTGAAAAGGTTTATCTTGCTTCTTTTATGAGAGATGATTTGCTACATTCTATATTTCCCTTTCTCCTCCCAATATATTCTTCTCTCATCCCTTAATTTTATTTTTCTAGATATCATTCTTTCCTATTCAGCTCACCCTGTGTCCCTTGTCTGTCTGTCTGTTTCTTTACAAGTAGGAATGTAAATAGCTCAACTTTAGGAATGATTTCCTTTTCCCGTTTACTCTTTCATGCTTCTCTTGATTCTTATGTCCGAAAGTCAAACTTTCTATTCAGCTTTGGTCTTTTCATCAAGAATTCTTGGAAGTCCTCTATTTCATTGAATGACCATTTTTTCCCCTGAAGTATTATACTCAGTTTTGCTGGGTGGGTGATTCTTGGTTTTAATCCTAGTTCCTTTGACTTCTATAATATCATATTCCAAGCCCTTTGATCCTTTAATGTAGAAGCTGCTAGATCTTGTGCTACCCTGATTGTATTTTCACAATACTCGATTTGTTTCTTTCTGGTTGCTTGCAATAGTTTTACTTGACCTGGGAACTCTGGAATTTGGCTATAATATTCTTAGGAGTTTTTCTTTTCAGATCTCCCTCAGGAGGTGTTCACTGGATTCATTCAACATTTATTTTATCCTCTGGTTCTAGAATATCAGGGCGATTTTCCTTTACAATTTCAAGAAAGATGATGTCTAGGTTCTGTTTTTTGATTATGGCTTTCAGGTAGTCTCATAATTTTAAAATTATCTCTCCTAGATCTATTTTCCAGGTCACCTTTTTTTTCCAATAAGATATTTCACATTGTCTTCTACTTTTTCATTCTTTTGGTTTTGTTTCATAATTTCTTCATTTCTCATAAAGTCATTAGTTTCCATTTGCTCTATTCTAATTTTTGAAGAACTATTTTCTTTAGTGAGCTTTTGAACCTCCTTTTCCATTTGGCTAATTCTGCTTTTTAAATCATTCTTCTCCTCATTGGTTTCTTGGATCTCCTTTGCCATTTGGGTTAGCCTATTTTTAAAGGTGTCATTTTCTTCAGCATTTTGGGGGGCTCCTTTAGCAAGCTGTTGACTTGCTTTTCATGATTTTCTTGCATCACTCATTTCTCTTCCCAATTTTTCCTCCACCTCTCTTACTTGATTTTTAAAATCCTTTTTGAGCTCTTCCATGACATGAGACCAATGCATACTTATTTTTGAGGTTTTGGATGCAGAAGCCTTGACTTTTTTGTCCTTTTCTGATGGTATGCATTGTTCTTCCTCATCTGAAAGAATGGAAGAAAATACCTGTTCACCAAGAAAGTAACCTTCTGTAGTCTTATTTTTTCCTTTTATTGGGCATTTCCCCAGCCAGTTGCTTGACTTTTGAGTTCGTTGTCAAGTGGAGGGTATAGTCTAGCAACCTGTAAGTTCTCAGCTTCTCCAAGCTGGCACAATCAAAGGAGGAGTTTACTCCTCTTTTGGCCTGTGCTCTGGTCTGGGAGCAACCACAAGCTTTTCTGCATAGGATCTGTGAGTAGAATTCCCTCCCCAGAGCTTCCACCATCTCCACCAGACAGTGCTCTTCCTCACCCCAGGGCCACCACTCAGGACTGAGACCCAGATCAGCTTCTAGATTCCCCCCAGGTCTTTATACCAAGGGCTCCAAAAATAGATGCTGCTGCAGCCTGGGGCCAGGGCTGGGGGCCTGCTCCATTCTCACCCAGGTAAAAGAGCTTTCTCACTGACCTTTGATGTTGTCTTTGGCATTTGTGAGTTGAGAGATCTGGGAACTGCTGCTGCCCAGGATTTCACACCCTGAAGCCTGCTTTAGTCCTGTCTCAGCGGCACTATTTGACCAAAGCTTGGCTGCACTCCATGGACTGCACTCTGCTCTGCATCAGGTGTGATAGACCTTTCCTGTCAGCTTTCCAGGGTGGGTTGGGCTGGAAATCTCTTTTCCTCTGTCGTTTTGTGGCTTCTGCTGCTCTAGAATTTGCTTAGAGTCATTTTTACAGGTATTTTATGGGCTGTGTGGGGAGAACTAGGCAGGTCATCTTTCTACTCTGTCATATTGACTCCACCCCCAGGGGCTGTCATCTTTAAGTAGAAAAGCATCATGTACTCAAAAGCCAATATAACTTCAGAAAGGATCAAGGAATGATTGTTATGGTGTTTGCTGCTTGGCAACTCCAGGAGATACATCAGGAGCAAAACAGAGGTCTGTTCATCAATCTGAAAGAGATCTTTGATACTATCAGTTGTGAAGGCTTGCTGAAAATTATGGCAAAATTTGGTTGCCTAGAGAAGTTTATCATTATTGTACTTCAATTTCATGATGGCATGCTTGCCTGAGTTCTGAATAATGGATAATGCTCTTGCCCTTTCCCTGTCACCAGTGGAGCAGGACTGTGTGCTTGTTCCCATGCTCTTTAGACTGATATTTTATATTTTGTCAGATGCCTTCAATAAGGCTGAAAATAGTATCAAAGTTAACTGCCACCCTGAGAGTAAATTATTTAAATTGAAGAGTCTACAGGCCAAGACTAAAGTAGAGGGAGAGTTATTGAGTGACTATTTGTTTACACATGATTGTGTACTTAGTGCTTCCTCTGAGGGTGGGATGCAACAGAGTATGGATAAAATTTTTGCTACCTGTACTAGTTTTGCCTAACAATTAACACCAAGAAAATAGAGGTTCTTTACCAACCAGCACAAAACCATCCATACCTGGAACCATTGGTTATAACTAATGGAGAAATTTTAGATGCTGTGGATAAGTTCTCTCAACTTGACAATATTCTTTCCAGGGATGCATACATTGATGAGGAGATGGACACTTGCATTGCCAAAGTTTCTCAGTGTTAGGGAAGCTCCACAGAGAAGATATTTTTAGTCACTCCCTTCAAAGCTCAAGTTAGGATACAACTCCTCCAGCAAACCTTCTCTAATCCTTCAATTGCTCTATCCTTCCTCAAATTAGATCCTATTTACTTATATGTCAACATTTTTACCACCTATAGACTAGACTGTTTTTCCTCCCTTATTCCCTCCCTCCATTCCTTTTTTATATCCCTAATGCATACCTTGGATGTCATTGATACATATAAAGTGTTTACTGATGAATGACATGGAGAGCAAAGTTCATTGAATCCTACATTTAGAGCTAGGGAGGGCCTTATAGATTAACTAATCTAGTTTCTTTGCTTTATAGTAAAAGGAGGGAAGATAGGAAAGAAGGGGGGAATGAAGGAAAAGGCAGGCAGATTTTCATACTTCAAATCCAGCATTTTTTCCAAGGCACCACGTGCAAAGATTGACACAACTTTGGGGAAAATGCCCCATGACTGGGTAACTATCTGTCTAATTTCCAATTGCACCCAGGGGTAGCTAGGTGATTCAGTGGATAGAAGACTGGACTTAGGGTCAAGCAGACCTGAGTTCAAATCCAACCTCAGACATTGACCTAGCTGTGACTATTGGCAAGTAATTTAAACTTTATCTTCCTCAGTTTCCTAATCTGTAAAAAAGTATAATAATAGTACTTACCAACCAAAGCTGCTGTGAAGATAAAATGAGATGCTACATGTCAAGTACGTTGCAAATCTTAGAGTTGTTATATAAATGCTAAATTTTATTGTTAGATGGAACATACTTTGGATTGTGTCTGGAATAAATTTAGCATAAAGTTCTCCTTGGCTCTGTGACCTCATTTACTCCATCATTTTGGCATGTTGTATATTATTGGAGATTTGTATTTGATGATTAGTACTTTTCAGGTACAGCAGAGACAAAGAAGAATATATATTTCTAGAGGTTTTTTAAACCATTCATCAGTTATTTCTTTCTGTTCTCTACCCTTCAGCAAAGAAAACAGCCTTCCTCATAATGACTTTCAAAGGTCTTATTCTTGTATAGTGACTAACTTGCCAGAAATATCTGAGCTCTTAGCTTGAAGACTATTGTAGGAAGGTTTACAGAATGTACTAGAAATAAGATGAAACTTTAACTCACTTACCTTTCCTCTCCTTGTACCAGCCCATCCCCATCACCTGTAAATTCGGCTCCCTCTCCTTCCCTCTCTGCTATCATTTTGGCCAACCCTCGAAGTAATTCAGCTCAGGACCCAGAAAAGAAGTTTCTGAGGCCTACAGAGGACTGCTTTGTGTAATCTGTTTCAGAAGCTCTATCTCCATTCTAGTGAAGATCAAAATGTGGCTCAGATATCTCCTAAGCTTTTCAGCTGTGCTATATACCAGCCAACGCAAATGAATATCAGTTCTGAGGCAAAGTCAGTTAAGGTACAGGACCAGCTTCTGGAAGAGAGTCATAGTTTAGCATGATGACTTTTTATTGTCAAGTGAGGAGTTCCTAAGGTGGTAGATATAAGGTTTAGAAAAGAAATAGGCCAAGTGGAATCATAGTATGTCCTATTCACTGCAAGAATATGTACCTGAAGAATCTTCTACAACTTTGCTTTCTTTTCTCCATTCCTCAACTTCTTCTATCAACATGGTGTTATTTCAGTGATGGGCCACCTTGAGGTAGTCAGTACCACAGAATTCTAGAGCTGAAATGGACAACAGAGGCCATCTAGTCCTACCCATACTTGATAAAGAATGCTTTCTTCAGTATACCCCACAAATGATTGTTCAGTCTTTGCATGAAGCCCTCCAATTCAGGAGAGCCTATTGCTTCTCTAAGGCAGCCCATTCCTCTTGGGATAGCTCTAATTGTTAGGAAATTTCCACTTACCTCAGGCTTAAATTGCTTATGTTACAACTTTTGCTATTTTATTCCAACAATAGTTTTACCCTCTGGTCAAAGGGAACCAATTTAATTTCCTTTCAGTATTAGGACACATCCTATTACTGAAGCCCTTCAAATAATGAATCATTAATGACTTGTTCTTACCAAATGATATATCACTATGAGGGGGACACTAGGAGAAACATTGTAACCCTCCCCCTTTTAATCAGCCTCTCTGATACCAGGTTCCAAACTATATCCAGGGGTCCTCAGTTCCAACTCTAGTTCTAGCCTGCACCAACTCTCTCTTTAGCAGAGATTCCTAATCTGGGTTTTATGAACTTAAAAAAAAATACAGCCTGATAATTACATTTCAATATTATTTTTTCCTGTGTAATCATATGAATTTTATTTTATGCATTTAAAAACATTTTTCTAAGAAGGGGTCTGTAGACTTCACCAGAATGTTAAAGATTCATGACACAAACACAAAGTTAAGAACCCCTACTTTATTGCATATCAGCTGTGAAATTAACCTCATACCAACCTACCCTTCAATATTAACTCTGTCATCCTACCCAGTTTGCTCCATATACAGGGCATTCTCATTCACCAAAAAACAGTAGATCTTCTCTACCCTTCCTGAAAAGGTCTTGTGTCATTAAGTTGTCACATGGATCTGGACACTTAGGAATCCTGTGGCTTCCCATTCCCAAACAACCCTCCCTTGTCACTGCTTTATACATGTCATCTTCACTTTTTAGAATGTAAGCTCCTTTAGATCAGAGACTGTCTTTCCTTTTTTGTATTTATATCCCTAGAGCTTCACAGTGCCTTTAATAGTAAGCACTTTATAGATTTTTCATATATATATGTGTGTGTGTGCTTGTGTGTGTATGTGTGTGTATATATATATATATATATATATATATATATACACACACATACACACACACCTGCAAATCTGTGTATACATATACATATGTACGTATATACATATATATTTCATTCATTCTTTATCCCAAGTCTTGTAATGACCAAGTGCTTGAAAACACCTGCTCTGTCCCTGTTAAGTCCCTTCTCCAGGTTGATCAGTCTCAGTTCCTTCCATAGATCTTCATATGGCAGGACATCAAACCCTTCACCATCCTTGTAACTCTTCTCTCAATTCTCTCTTGCTTATCGATGTCCTTCCTAAAATGTGTTTCTCAGCATATTCTCACAATACTGGATAGTATCTTAATGTTGTTCAAGCTTATGTTATTTTTTGATTGCAATATCAGGCAAAATCACAGAACTTAAGAATCAGAAGGAACCTTGGAAACCATCAAGTTTAACCCATACTAGAAAATAAACCTCACCCAAAACAATAGGTCACCACCCAACATTTTCTTGGAATTATTTCAAAGATGGATAACCTATGGTATTTGGTATCCATCCATTCAGTTTTCAATAACTTGAGTTTTAAGGGAGGATCATTTTTTTTCCTTTATCAAGCTTTACTTTTCCGCTTTTCAACTTCCACTCTTTGCTCCTGATTCTTCCCTCTGGAAATGAATAGAATAAGTTTAATCACTCTTCCATATAACTTCCCTTCAAATTCTCAAAGACATATAGCATGTTCCCCATTAATTTTCTTATCTAGGCTAAGTGAGCCTGATTCATCAAACAGATTTTTAACCTCCATGGAATTAAGGTCTTTCACCATTTTGGTTGCCTGGGTGATATGTGAAGAAGAACAGAATAGAAAAAGGAGTTCTGGAAAATGGAGAGTTAGCACTCAAAATAAGACTAGATCATTAGAGAATATTAAATATTAATTTCACATGATATCTCCCCTTTAGATTATGAGGTCCTTGAAAACAGCAGTGTGTCCCTAGGAAGCAAGAAGATGGTGGTGGCTTTTGTAGGGTTCTTGGGTTAAAGGAAGTGGGGCAAGACAGGTTCTGAAGCCATAGATGGCTGTAGGTAATATCTGCCTGGAGTGTGATAAAAAGGCATAGACAGGTAAGGAAGGACATACAGAGCTCTAGTTTTATTTTCTAGTCTGTAAAACTTGGATTATAATATTTTTTCTATATGTTGTGTGTGTATGTGTGTGTGTGTGTGTGTGTGTGTGTTGTGAGAGAAAGTCCTAGGTAAACATAAAAGCTCTATGTAAATGTGACTAATAATTATTTAGGTAACTAACTGCTAGGTACTGATACAAAGAAATGAAAGATATTATGTCTAGTTACAGAGAGGAAAAATAACATGAATAGAATGAATAGATCTAAAATTATGACAATTATGGGGCTAACATTGTAGCAGAAGGGATCAACTTGTTCTGCTCCTTTGGAAGTGAGAACTAGGAGCAATGGGTAGAAGTCAATGAGAGGAAGATTTAGATTGATTGCCAGGAAAAACTTCCTAACAATTAGAGTTGTCAAAAATTGAAATAGGCCAGTCTCAAAAAAGTTTTGGCTCCTTCTCTGTCTTCTTCCCCCTCACTAAAGCTCTGTAAGCAAAGACTGTTAGTCATATAGGAGAGGGAATTAGTGCTCAGGTTCAGTTTGGACTGAAGCTTAGAGGTCCTGTTTGTCACTGAAATCTTTTGATTTTGTATGGGATTTATAATAAGTGAGACATAAATTCATAGACGAGAGAGCACTATATGGGCTGCAACACTCAGAGAAGGTTCTGTGGTGGAGGTATGATTCAAGATGAGATTGAAGAACAGATAAGAAAAGAATGAGTAGAGAAATTTACAAGGTTATATCAGATAGGTCAGAAGAATAAGCAGTGGGATGTGGGAATGCACTCAGGAAAGTACAGCACACAATAAAATAGATTTTCAAATAGTAACATATAAATGGAAGAAATGCATTTTTCTTTCCTTCTCCACACAGCATACTTTTTCTTGCTCCCTTCCAAAATCAGGTCAGCTCTTAACAATATTACCATTAGATATGAAGGGTGATAGTAGATAGCCATCAGGGTATAGCACTCAGATATAATAGAAAAGGCACAGCAATTTGGAATTTTAGATGAAGAACTAGATTCTTCAATTGTACTGACAAAATTATTATTGGAAGAACTGTGGCATGAATTCACATATATTTGCATCACTCCCACATTTATTTTCATAGCAAAGCATATGAAAGGATGTGTTCAAATTCAAATTGCTTTCTTAAGGTTTTTTTTAAACCTAAGAAGATTCTAAATATACCAAAGTATTTGTATGCCAGAGACATCTAGGTAGTTCAGTGGATAGAATGCTGGACCTGGAATCAGGAAGACCTGAATTCAAATCTGATTTCAGAAACTTACTAACTGTGTGAACTTGGGTAAGTCACTTAACCTCTGTTTGCCTTAATATCCAGGAGAAGAAAATGGCAAATCACTATAGTATCTTTGCCAAGAAACAGTATTAGCACAGTATGGTCCCCAGGGTCATGAAGAGTTGGACATGACTGAACACCTAAATATAAAGAGTAACAAAATTTGTACTCCATGCCAACCTGGTCCATATGTTTTGCTTTCTCTCAACCTCAACAAAAAAACTCAATCTGTCTAGTTTAATGGTGGGTGAACATATTCTCATGACAAGTATCTGGATGAAAAGTAGAAAAAATTCAAATTCTCAGATGAACATTTCCAAGTATTCAAATACATGACATCAAACACAATTAATAATTGGCCTAATACTTTCCTTGCCCTCTTGTAAATTATGGATTCTCTCATCACACATTTAACAATTACTTATTGGACAATTACTTTACTTAGCAGGACACTGTGTTAGGTACTAAGAAAGATGTGAAGATGAGACACACTGAGTGTGTTCCCCAGTTTACAATCTAGAAAGGAATTAACTTCTCCTAATGTACTGCTAATATATGTGCAGTTCTATTTCCTAAATGAATAAGCCAGTGCTTGATATATAGAATGGTTTGATAGAGAATAGTCTGGCAAACTTAAGGGATTTCATGTTCATCTTAAGAAAGGAAAATACCTTGACACATGATGTTCGTCTTTGTATCCAATATGCCACATCAATTCAGAATCAATCCAATCTGAAATAAAAAATTTAACATGAATTTCTACTTGTTAAGCTTTTAGTTCTGGCTATAGAATCTGTTTTGACAATGTCTGTTTGAGTTCAGCTTAAATAGAACTTGTGGCCTATTTTGAGAGGGAGAGTAAATCTGATAACTCTATGTGAATGACAGTAATGTTTCATATCTGATTCTCTTACCCTGAAGTTTGAGATTGCTATTTTTTCTATGACATAAATTTGGCTTCTTCTCTTGAAGCTAAAAAAAAAGAACTGAGTCCTAATAGGTACATATTCTCCAGTAAAATGTATAATTTTATTTCAAATAAAAAGAATGAAAGAGAAAACCTGTCCCATAGTTTCAGATAGTAATTCATCCAAATTAGCATTCTGTTTTTAATAATGCGACTAAGGGAAATGTCGTAGGACCTATGATTAATCTCTAAAACATTAATTTTAAAGGTTAAGAATGTTTATCAATATGTACCTGTTATTCTAATAACCTGTTATGGCTCTATCATCCATGATATTATATCTATAAAAAGGACCTCAGAAACTATCTGTTTAAATCTCTTTAGTTTATAGATGGGAAAACCAGAGTCCAGAGAGATGAAATTAACTGTCAAAAGACAGAGGCAGTAAGAGAGGTAGTTCAATAGTTTTTCAGTTCAATAGTTCTTAATCTGTTATTCTATTTATTACACCATGCCGACTCAAGGGAATATCACTATTGGATTCAAAGGGAGAGAGAAAAAATATCTCTAGTGTCTTCTGCTATGACTCTTATCCAATGGATAATTTAATTCTCATTAAGTGAAGACACAGGATGTTGGGGTCAAATGCTTGGCTGTGATTTTCTCCTTAGAGGGGAGGGTCATGGTACTGGACTAGAGTTCAGTTTTCTGGTTCAAGTTAAACATTTAGTTGCTGTTTCTTAATGGAGAAAGGGGAACTCCAATGTTTATATCCAAGTTTTGATCCCTTTTCTAACAAATACCAGTTTCACAATGAACACACATAAAGAAACACATTTATCCAAGTCAGCAGCAAAACAGAAATCAGAGAATGTACACAAAGAAGGAGAATGCATACAGATAATAAAAAGTGAGGGAACTCTTTTATTAGGTAGGATTGAGATAACTCAGTGCAACCAAGAGAGAATTTTAGATCTCGTCCAAGGGAATGTTCTTCAGGGACATATTGAGACATGATAGAGATTTCCAGCTTTACTCATGTTAGCTTCTCCCCAGTGGAGTTGGCATCTTCTTCCATTTTTTTCTCTCAGAAGTCAGAAATGAACAAATTGACTGCAGAACCCATAGAGACCAAAGGCATTCAAAGACACTGAAGAAACTCAAGAGATTAATGAGGCTCAAAGAAAATTCAAAGAGAGTGGAGTTCTCCCACTCTCATCAATGCTATCCTTCCTCATCATACAGGTGCAAGTACAGATCTTCACCAAAGAGGAAGGAGTCCCATTACTAATAGACTTTTATATTCTAGCTATATATGGACAACACGTTACAGAGTCAGAATTAAAACCTGAGGCCTTTGGCTCCTAGGCAAGGCAATGAGTATTTATTAAGGACTTGCTATATTCCAGCTAGGCAGTGCAGTGGATAGAGTACCAGGTCTGGAGTCAGAAAGACCTTAATCCAAATCGAGCCTCAGACACTTACTGCCTTTGTGACCCTGGGTAAATCACATAACCTTGTTTGTCTCAGTTTCCTTGTCCATAAAATGAGCTGGAGAAGGAAATGGCAAACCACTCTAGTATCTTTACCAAGAAAACCCCAAATGGAGTCACAAAAAGTTGGATGTGGAGCAACAACAACATATAATAGATATTGTGTTAAGTGTTATGAATATAAGTACAAGTAAAAACAAAGCCAGTCTCTTCTGTAAGGAACTTACATTTTAATGTGGAAGACAATATACATAGGGGAACTGAAAAGTGGGAAAGTGGGAGAGGGAAATATTTTTGAAGTCTCAAAATTCAAAGACAGAAGAGGACTGAAGGTTGCTTGGCTTGGGTATGTCTCCAAATTGGAAGCTCTGGAGGAATTCACCAATGGGAATGGCATAGTACAAAGTATGGTAGGTACCAGCTAGTATGATAGAAAGCTATTCCAGGGTAAGAAGACTAGAGAGGTGGATAGATGTTCCAGGAAGAAGAAATGCTAGGACATCAGGGGTGGGAAATGTAGCCTCAAGGCCACATGTGGCCCTCTAGGTCCTCAAGTGTTGCCCTATGACTGAATCCAACCTGTGGCCTCAAGGTCACATGTGTCCCCATTCCTGTTAGGTGTTGAGGGAAGTTCCAGGGTAAGCCAGCAAGTGAGGTATGCTGAAAAGAGGAAAACAGAAGCACAGCTGGGAGAGGAATGAAGGTTGTCAGTTCATTGTAAGTAGTAGGCACTGATAATGTTTAATATAAAATTTTGGAATAATCTCTTTGTTCTCTCTGAAGCAAACTCAGAGGATGCCTCTTCCTATGTCAGCAAAAGCCAGCCAAGGCTGACTCTGCATTCCCTGGGAGACCTTTAACCTAAGACACTATATCTTGAATAATGAGACTTTCCTTTGTATCTTGTTATCTATAGACACATACTATGTTATGGCATATTAATGGCAAAGAAAATATAGACATCTTAGGTCGTAATTTCTGTTGAACATTGTTTACCCTTTCCTATGTCAGTTATCTGTTTAGGGGAGGAAGCCTGCCACTCACTAGTGGTGGGATTTCTTTCCTTATCACTGAGACATATGCTTACCCAGCTTGGAATCTCAAGGCCTGACTAACATTGCTTTGTTAATTGTCCTGTCTTACTGAATTTATGATTTGCTTAATTAGGAGAGTTTCTTTCTCATGGCAAAATATACTTAAGACAGATGATTTCTGTACTAGGTAGTCAGAGTCACCATAGCGCTATGTAACTGTTTTCTTTATGGGGAATTGATCAATTAATTAATTAAATCATAAAATGTATGCATTTAGCCTGTTGCGTTTCTTTAACCAAGTTTTCAGGTCAACAGCACTTAATAAATGTTTGCTGAATTAATGAATATCTTAAGAGCCCTAATTTTTGCATGTCTATCTTCCAATGACAGCTTCTCCATCTTTATAATAATTTTCATTATCCTCATCTTGGACTTCTATTATTTGTTTCTTCCCATAGTACATATACCAGTAGGATAATATTTTTTCTTTTGTATGAATATCTACCATGGTGGGGGCAGAGGGAGAGGGAGAAGAAGGAAAGAGATCAGGAAAGCCTTTGGCACCTCAGAACTGAGGGTAGGGTGGCAAACCTCAAGCCTGTGGGTTACCCATCCCTGACTTAGGCTGAGACATAAAGATAATATGACCTTCGACCTGTGTGCAAGGTAGGAATGCTCAGCAAAGAGAGTAGCTCTATATTCACCTTTGCTATACACATATTATTTCCCATCGAGTCACATCATGTGAAATTACCTTCTAGTTTCTATCACCTTATCTTTAACTACCCCATCTCTTTCTTAGCCCCACTGTCATGTGGATATCCGCAACTTTTGTGTTGTAAGATCTACATTATGTCTGAGCTTCAGTGAGAATAGTGAACCATTTTGATAAGCAAGTGTATTTTAAACGAAAATGCTCTAACCCTGTTAAAAATAGAAAACTGCCTATTCAATGTAGTCATGTGACCCTTGCTGCCTGCTCCCCCTGACCCCCACCTCCAAAACTGATGTTCTCTGTGGAACTGAACAGTAGTTTATAAGTAGCCAGATGCTAAGGTAATAAAGTGTCAGAATAACATTATACATTAGGAGTTCTTTAGCAGAGGAGTGAGAAAATGACACTGGACAGACCTGAACAGGGAAGGGTTCATAGTGGGAAGCGGTACTTAGTCTAGAACATGAAATATGGGTGGGATTTGCATAATGATCAACCAGTCAACTCAACTGAACAACTCAACTATTTAATTCAATTAACAAAAAAAATCAGATCATTTCACTAAATCATAAAGTTAATTCACTCTATATGATTTATGTAGTAGCCCTATCCATATAGAAATCATCTTAGTATTTAGAGATAATACAGGGCACAAAGTTAGATTTCTTTTAAACTATAAACTGCTATTGTGTATGATAGTGGATTAATTTACCTACAACTGTTCTGTTCTGTAGATACTACTAAAGTATACATAGAGCTACCTTATAGCTTAATGGAGATAAAGGAGCAGAGAAGTATAATGGATGGAAAGTTTGACCCCCTAGTGTCAGGAATATCTCATTCCAAGTCTCATCTCTGACACATACTAGCTGTATGTCATTGTATGTCACTCAGCACCCATAGGCAATTCTCTAAGACAATTAAATGCAGAAAAGTTGCTGATCTGAATTAGAAGAGGGAGTAGTTTCCTCCCAAAAAGTTCCCTACCCTGTTGAAATCTCAGTTCTTAACATAGAACACCCTCAAAACACTTGGAGAGAAAACTTGTCATTCAGATATTCAACTAACTTCCTTATCTTTGAAGAGAATGGACCTGCTAACCAAACACTGATGTAAATTTTATGACAACCCCAGTATTTATCATTAAGAATAGAAACTCCCTGAGGAGAGGGACAAATTCATTTTTGCTATTGTATCCCAAGGGCCTAGCACAGTTCCCGGGACTTAGAAGATGCATAATAAATGTTTGATTATCATTCCAACAAGGAGCTTTTGCACACAACAGTAGGTATTTGAACAAGCTTTGGAGATTTTCCATGGGAAGATGTAAGGTTTCTACCGAGTCGGTGTTTAGATGTAAGTAGGTACCAGCTGCGAGTTTACTAGCTCTTCAGGTTCTAAACTTAGAAATACTTGTGTGGGTGGAAAAAAGACAGGAGTCACCACACTCTTTTGTTTTCTAGCAGGACAGCTGCTGTTTCCTGCTGTGCAGTTTAGAGAATCAGCACTGACCCTGACCAAAGGAACCTTACCTACAGCTTTGCTGATTAAATGCTTAGAAAATTCCTATAAGGTAAACTGTGACTCACACTTAAACAAAAGGAATCCTCTTGTCGAATTAAAGAATCCTTTTGTATTATGAATAAACCCTCCCTAGTATATGTTTTGCGAAATCCCAATTTTTGAGGTATTAGGTTTTCTCAAAACAGAGCATACATGAATTGATAATTGCCCAGCTGCTGTTGGAGATTACTTGCCCCTGCAAGGACGTAAGTATTTATTTTTCTTGTAAATGATAGAAAACATGCTACATTTGCATAAAGTAGTGTTATTCCCTCTAGTCAACTTTAATGGTGACCTGATTTGGAGCACTAAGAAAAAGTCACTTGGAGGCCATTGGACTAGATCTGGGGTTCATAAATTGGTATTCTGTAAATAGATTTCAGGGGTTCCATGAACTTGGAAGGAGAAAAATACATGTTTCTTTTTATTAACCTTCAAATTTAATTGAGCACTTCTTTCATTTACTTAAAAACATTATTCAATAGGCTTCACCAGACCGTCAAAGGGGTCTATGACAAAAAAAATATAGGTTAAGAACTCTTTGGGCTAGATTATCTGTAAAATCTATTTTACTTCTGGGAAAAGTAATAATATTATTTACCTGAAGACTATGGCTGGCATTTCCTTAAATATTGAACAACTTATCTATTCTCCTTTTCCATGATAAAAAGAGGCTGAATCCTCCCTATGTACTGAAAATTAGAGTTGCACAGTAGAATGAACTGCCTGAGGAGATAGTGAGCTTCTTCACAGTGGAAGCTTGTCACTCATTGGTTTGAGTCATTGATGAGAGAGAGTATTACTGTACTTGTATAAACTGACAGTAGCTGAATTCTTCCAATAGATTCTGGCTTTTTCTAGATAATAAGACTATAGGCAATGTAACCAGAATTCAATCTATAATATTTTAGGACAAAAGCAAATTGGAGTCATGGGACATAAGACAGTTAGATGGCACATAGTATATATAGAGCTGGAGCTGGTGTCAGGACATTTGAGTTTAAATATTACTTTGGGCACTTATCGTGACCCTGGCCAAGTCACTTAACCTCACTATTTCTCAGTTTCTTCATCTGCAAAATGAGAGAGTTAGACTTGATTTAATTCTATGATTCTATGACAATACCCATTACAATGAAATGATTTAGGCAAATACTAGTTTTGTCTGATTGGGAAAATCAATTTTCAGTTCTTGCCACTACAAAAAAATCCCCCAAAACCAAACCTAACCAAAAAAACCCAACTGCTTCTAATTTATCCATTTGTACAGGTATTTTGTTACCATGCTCCATTTCTATTGCCCCTTCCCTGTGAATAATAATTATATTGATATATACTCAGTGCACCATTATAGAAATCTTGTGAAATAGATCATTGACATCATTTCATAAATATTAAAATTGAAGCCTGGAGATAAATTGTTCAAGACCACAAAGTGAGTCAAAGCTAAAACTTATATTAAGACACAAGTCTCTTGATTTCTAATCCAGTATTCTTTCCATTATACCAAATTGAACAGGACATTGTCAGTCATTGCAAACACAATACCAAGAATCTTTGAAGTTATAAAAATTCCACTGAGAAGTTCCTAGTCATAGAATTTAGAGCTGAGAGGGACTTCAGAGATCATTCTGTCCATATCCCTCATTTGCACAGTTGAGAAAACTGATATTTGTTGAGGTTAATTGACTTATCCAAGGTCACATAGATAGTGAATAATAATAACTGACATTTGCGTACCCCCTTAAAATGTATAAAGTGCTTTATCTACAGTATCTCATTGCCCATAAAGATCCTGTGAATTAAGAAATACAAGTACTATCATTCCTGTTTAACAGCAGAGGAAATTGAGGCTCAAAAAGTTTAAATGATTTGACAATACTTGCATATCTAATAAACCTCAAAAATGAAGTTTAATTACTACCTCTAAGTCTATTGTTGCTCTTCTTACTGTTGCTGTGCTGTCTTACAGAATTATAGGATCTCACAGTTTGAAAACCAGATGGAACCTCAGCTGCCATCTAATCTAATTCATATGTAAAACAAACATCCACCAAAGCATACTTCACAAGTGGTCATCCAGGTTTGGTAGCTTCCTTCCAGCCTGCTGAGCAGTAAGTCCAATTCTCCAAAGTCTATTCAGATAGTGTTCAATACAGAAGTTATGATCACAAAGAAATAAGAATAATGCATGTGGGTGGCACATAGAAGTAATTTCCATTACTTTATAGTCATATCAATGAACTTTCCCATTTCTTAAATTCCATGATAAGTCCACAAAGAATATTAAGCTTTTAATGTTCCAGGCATTGTGATAAATGTTGGGGCATAAAGGAATGTCAAAACTTTTCCCAGGTCCACAAGGAACTAATATTCTAAAATGGGGGAGATAATAAGTAAATGACTATGTATATGCAATATAATATCTGTCATTTATACAGCAGTTTTTGAATATATTTTATTTTGCTAAATAGTTCCCAGTCACATTTAAAAATTTTAACATTTACTTTTAAAAATTTTAGGTTCCAAATTCTCTCCTACACTCCCACCCTCTCCCACCTATTGAAATGGCAAGCAATCTGATATGAATTATATATATGAAGTCATACAAAATACATTTCCATATTAGTCACGTTGCAAAAGAAAACAAACACACAACAAAAACCTTAAAGTGAAAAAAAAATGCTTCCATCTGCACCGAATTTACCAATTGTCCCTCGGGAGAGCATTTTTTCATCATAAGTTCTTTAGAATTGCCTTAGATCATCGTGTGAATGTTATTTCTAAGTCTTTCACAGTTAATCCTTGTTAGAATACTGCTGTTACTATACACAATATTCTCCAGATTCTACTCACATCAGTTTGCATCGGTTCCTATAAGACTTCCCAGATTTGCCTGAAACCATCAACTCATCCATTTCTTGTAGTACAATAGTGTTTTGTCACAACCATATGCCACGATTTGTTCCCCTCAATTGATGAGCATCCCCTCAATATCCAGTTCTTTGCCACCATAAAAGAGGTATAAATATTTTTGTCCAGGTAGGTCTTTTTACCTTTTCTTTCATCTCTTAGGGATACAGACCCTGTGAGTAGTATTACTGGGTCAAAAAGTACGTATAGCTTTATAGTCCTTTGGGAATAAATTCAAATTGTTTTTTTTTCAGAATGGTTGAACCAGTTTATGATTCTACTAGTAGTACATTGATGTTGCTATTTTTCTACATCCTCTCCATCATTTGTCCTTTTCCTTTACTGTCATGTTACGCAATCTAATATATGTGAGATGGTACTTCAGAGTTGTTTTAATTTGCGTTTCTCTAATCAGTAGTGATTTAGAGCATTTTTTCATGTGACTATTGATAGCTTTGATTTCTTCTTCTGAAAACTTTGACCATTTATCAATTGGGTAATGAATATTATTTTTATTACTTTGGCTCAGTTCCCTATATATTTGAAAAATGAGGTCTTTATCAGAGAAACTTGCTATAATTCAGTTTCTTGCTTTCCTTTTAATTCTGGCTGCATTAGTTTTGTTTGTGCAAAATCTTTTTAATTTTATGCAATCAAAATTATCCATCTTACTTCCTGTGTCTTCTGTCTCTCATCTGCCCACAAACTCTTTCTTTATTACAGATCTGACAGGTAGGTTTTTCCATGCTTCCCTAATTTACTTATGATATCACCCTTTAGGTCTATATCATTTATCCATTTTGACCTTATTTTACTTATTTACTGGTCTATGCCTAATTTCTGCCAAAAAGCTTTCTGGTTTTCCCAGCAATTTTTGTCAAATGGTGAATTTGGAGCCCTAAAGTTTGTTTATTTTTAGCTTTAACAAATGCTAGATTACTATACTCATTTACTACTATGTATTCTTTATCTAATCTATTCCACTAATCCACCAGTCTATTTTTTTTAGACAGTACCAGATTGTTTTCATGATAACTACTTTGTAATATAGTTTGAAATCTAATATTGCTAGACTGCCTTCCTTCACATTTTCCCCCATGAATTCCTTTGATATTCTTGACTTCTACTTCTTCCAGATGAATTCTATAAAATAATTCTTTGCTAGTTTAATTAGTATGACACTGAAAAGGTAAATTAATTTAGGTTGAATTGTCATTTTGATTATATTGGCTTGGTCTACCTATGAGCAATTAATATTTCTCCAACAATTAGTTTCTGTCTTCATTTGTGTGAAAAGTGTTTTGTAATTATGTTCATACAGTGCCGGGGTTTATCTTGTCAGGTAGAGTCACAAATATTTTATGTTGTCTTTAGTTATTTTAAGTGGAATTTCTTTTTTTTTTCTATCCCTCACTGCTTGGTTTTAATTGGTAGTATCTAGAAATATGATGACTTATGTGGGTTTATTTTGTGTTCTGGAACTTTGCTGAAGGTAACCGTTTCAGCTAGGTTTTTAGTTGATTCAAAGGTTCTCTAAGTATACCATCATATCATATGCGAAATAATTGCCTATTTTTATTCTTTCAATTTCTTTTTCTGGTCTTATCACTATAGTTAGCATTTTTAATATAACATTGAATAATTGTGATAGTGGACATAGTTTCTTTACCCCAATCTTATTGGGAGGGCTTCTAATTTATCTCTGTTTTAGATAAGACTTGGTCTTTGTTGTTGTTCAGTCATTTCTTAGTCATATCTGAATCTTTGTGACCCCTTTTCTGTGTGTGTGTGTGTGTGTGTGTGTGTGTGTGTGTGTGTGTGTGTGTTTGGCTAAGATACTGGAATGATTTGCCATTTCCCTCTCTAGCTCATTTTATAGGTGAGGAAGCTGAGGCAATCATGGTTAAGTTACTTGCCCAGTGTCACACAACTAATAAGTGTCTGAGTCCAGATCTAAATTCAAGAAGACAAATCTCCCTGACTCCAGGTACAATACTCTATACATTGTACCACCTACCTGCCGTCTCTTGGTCTCAGATAGATATTCTCTCATTTTTCTCATTTTAGAAAGGTTTCATTTATTCCTATGTTTTCTAGTACTTTTAGTAGGAATGGCTTTTGTATTTCGTCAAAAGTTTTTTCTGCATCTGTTGATACAATCATGTAATTGTTGTTGTTTTTTTCTTATTTATGCAATCAATTATGTTTATAGTTTTTCCTAATGTTGAACTACCTTTGCATTCTTGGCATAAATCCAACCTGCTCATAGTGTATGGTCTTTATGATATATTGATATAATCTTCTTATTAATATTTTATTTAGAAATATTAGGGAAATTGGGTTATAGCTTTCTTTCTGTTTTTCATCTCTCTTTTGCTTTTGAGAATTTCCATTTTGCTTGCTCTTTTGTTGATGTTTATGTATAAACTTTCCCCCAAAGTATTGCTTAGGCTGCATCCCACAAATTTTGGAATATTGTTTTGTTGTCTTTTTTTATCAAAATTATTTGTTTTTTTCTATGATGTATTTTTGGATTCATTCTTTAGATTATTTAGTTTCCAATTAATTTTAAGGTCTTAATTCCCTTCTGCCCACACACATTTCCATGGCTCTCCCATCCTGCAGAATCCTTCACTTTTTCTTCCATCTTTACTCTCAAACTATATCTCTTCTGCCTTTTGTAGCTAACTCCTCAAATGATCATATACAGTAGGTGCCTCCACTTTCTTCCCTCCCATTCTCCTTTATAATTCAACTTTCAATCTTCATAATCCACTAAAACTTCTCTCTCCAAAGTTACTAATGATCTCAGTTGCCAAATACAAGGGCCTTTACTCTATTCTCTTTTTCTTTGACCTCTCTGCAGCCATTGACACTGATGATCACTCCTTCCTTAGCATTCTCTTCTCTCCAAGATTTTGGAACCAATCTCTTCTGTTTTTTTCTTCTTCTGCCTATCTAACCACTCCTTCTCTGCTTCTTTCCTTTGATGGATTGCCTTCCAGAGCATCCTCATCTAACCATAGGTTTCCCTCAGGATTCTGTCCTGGCCCCTCTTTCTTGTCTTCTCCCTCTATACTACTTCATTTGGTGATCTCAATAGCTCCATGGATTTATTTAGTTACCATTTCTATGCTGATGACTTTCAGATCTACCCATCTGGACCCCAAATCTGCTGACCTCCAATATCACTTCTCCAACTGCATTTCAAACGTCTTGAACTGGATGTGTATTAGACATCATAAAGTCAACATGTCCAAAATGGATTTCATTGTATTTCCCTAATACTCTCCTCCTACCTACCTTTCCTATTATTGTAGAGGAGTATGCCATTCTCTTAGTCCCTCAGACTTGCAACATCCTTGACTCTTTTCTATCTCTTACCCTCCATATCTAATCTGTTTCCAAGGCCTATCAATTTCAATGTTTCAAATATGCCCCTTTCTCTCCTTTGACATTGTCATCACAGACCCTCATCAATTCACACCTGGACTATTAAAATAGTCTGTAGGGGGTCTGCCTAGATCAAATCTCTTCTCACTCCAAACCTTCCTCTATTCAGCCACAAAAGTGATATTCCTAAAATGCAGGTCTGACCATGTTAGTTCCTCCAGTGCATAAACTCCAGCGGCTTCCTATTGCATCCAGAATAAAATATAAAACCACTTCTTTGGCATTCAAAGCCTTTCATAACCATTTAAAAGTCTCTATTACATTTCCAGTCTTACTCCATATTCTCCAATATGTACTTTTTGATACAGTGACACTGGCTTCCTGGCTGTTCTATGAACATGATACTCCATCTCTTAACTCTTGGCATTTTCTCTGGCTGTCCCCCATTCCTGGAATGCTCTACCTCCTCCACACTGATTGCTGACCTCTCTAGTTTCCTTTAAGTCCCAACTATAATCCTGTCTTCCACAAGAAATCTTCCCTTTCTACTCTGAACTCCATGGCTTTCTCTATATAGCTTTTTTGTATGCATTTGTTGTGAATTGTCTCCTCCATTAGATTTTAATTTCTATAAGAACTAGAACTGTCTTTTGCATTTTTTATGTCTCCAGTACTAAATAGTGCCTGCCACATTGTAGGTGCTTAATAAATGTTTACTGATTGGTCAAATTCACAGGTTCAGTCCAGAAAGGGAGGCATAATCAGAAGATTATATATGCTTTTATTTTAGTATTTGGAATATGTTTTGATTGGTCTAAATTACTGCTTCTGCTTTGGACTTCCTTATTTCTGTTGAAAGTACCACCATCTTTCTAATCTCCCAAGCTTATAACCTTGTTGTCATCCTTGACTCCACCTCCCCATTCCTTTAGAACTCCATATATTCAATCAATTGCCAGATCTTACCATTTACTCACCATTTACTTATTTTTCTTCCATGATAGAATGCAGTTGCTTGAGATCAGCAACTGATTTATTTTTGCATTTGTTTTCCCCATTGTTTGAAACATAGTAGGTACTTTAAAAAATATTTGTTGATCGACTAAACTAAGTTTATGAATTCATTCTCTATGCTGGTATTCCATTATAAGCCTCTCAGTTTTGAACAAGATAGATTTCTGACTTTGTCTACTTTTGGAAGGTTACAACTTTTTTTTTTATATTACATATATATCTCAATGCCAAATTAGAGGAGGAGACAAAAAAGAGAACTGCATTTCATGCTAATTTCTCTCCACCTGGAAGACAAAACAAACCATCCCTCCCCCATGCTAATATTTCATGCTAAGGGACAGTTTTGCTGATGTCTTAATTGATGCTTTTATGTAATGTGAATATAAAGCATCCAACTTCATTATATAAACTAGTCTCCAGTATAAAGCTTGACAGATGAAATCAATAGTGTAACATTAGCCCAGGTTTCAAGGAGAACCACAGAATAGAATCTTGATAAGTGAACCAATTCTTTGTCTTTGAGTGGTCCACATTTTGTTAGTGCCTTTTTCTCATACTGTTACTTTCATGTGAGACAACTTTAAATAGGGATAACACAATGTGCTTCAAGTAGAGACATTAATGGATCATATAATAATACACTGTGAGAGAAATACTAGAAGATTCTGAGTAATATGGTATACCCTATTTTCTCAGCAATTCTATCTTCTTAAATATCTCATTGTATGTTAGGAGTTCCTTCTAATTGTTTTGGTTTATAACTTATGCTAAGGCTGCCTCTCCAAAGATATGTTTTAATGAAGCCAGTGTCAGTGTTTGATTCTTTTTATGTCTGGAAGGCTTTGACTAGAAGGTACTTTAGCCCGTGACTTTGAAAGAAACTATATTTAAGTTGTGATATAACTAAGCAGAACATCATTTTATTAATTAATAAATTAATGAGTGAAATGTCCCGGGCTTTCTTCACTAATTTAAATCTCCCGGGCTCCCTACACTAACTTTCCCTCCCTGGGCTTTGCTTGGAATCTTACCTAAAGATCTACGTCTTTGTCTGTCCTCAGGCATCCCTGGTCCCTCCCGTGGGGGAGGGGAATAACTAGACAGAACACCCGAGTTGGCAGCAGTCCACTCTTTAATTGTTCATTCACTTTCCCCCGGGATCCCCCCAATGCTCCAGTATATCTTTAGGCACCCGAGCTCCTCCCATGTTCCTCCCCGTAGGTGGAGCCTACCCTGTTACTGAGGCGGTCCCAGTACCTCGTAGCTTGCTAGACCAGCTAGCATGCCATGTAGGCAGATTAACACCTCCAGGTGTCTCTACTTTCCATACAGGAGGCCAGGTCCAGAGCTGGGCCCTAACAAATGAGTTCTTTCATTTCTCAGGATTTGGGAAGCAAGGGGGATATAGGCTTAAGTATCACTCTTTCAGAATCCATTAATGTAGTGAATATTATGTGCCAGGTTAAGTGCTTTTTGAAAATATTGTCTCATTTGTCTCACACAACAACCCTAGGAAGTAGGTACTATTATTATCCCTAATTTACAGCTGAAGAAACTGGAGCAAACACAGATTAAGTGATTTGCCCATGTCACACAGTTACTAAATATTTGAGGCCAGAATTATACTTAGATTTTCCTCACTCTAAGTGCAGATCTACTGTGATACCAGATGCCTCTCAAAAAAAATAGTGGTAAAATATGATGTTTGGTACCTTAGCGAAGTAGAAACTTTTCTTAATTTCTTGGAATACATCAAAGACATTCCAACTAAATGATGAAAAGCCCTGATCATTTTAGAAGATTCTGATTAGCCATTGGATGTATTAAGTTGAATTTCCATAAAAGAAATGTTCTTGCTGGCTAAGGAAACTTGACCATGCTTCATGAGTCTTCTACTTACTAGTAGGCTAATGCAATACTAATATAAATTCCAGATAACAATGAATGAGAAAGAATTCTAGTTAAGCACCTTGATAAGTCCCTGGGGGCAGAATATGACAAATTTTATCATGTTTTAATTCCCTTGACCACTCCTCCCTCCATTATTATAGTAAGTATATAAGTAGCCAAAGCAAGAAGATTGCAAAGAGAAACCTAGAAGTCACTTACAGACTATCCCATAGATCCAAAGAGCATAATTAGCAAGCTTCATCATATGTTAACCAAAGACAGCCCATAAAATGCGTGTAAAGAATGACCTTCAACAAATTCTAGAGCAGCAGATGTCACAGAACCATGAAGTGGAGGAGATTCTAAGCCCAGGGTGACCTGGAAGCCTGATGGGAAAGATCTGTTGCAATGGATGTGGAGCAGAGGACAGCCCAGCCTTGTCCACGGCACCAGGAAGAGCAGGACTGTGGTGGGCCTTGGGGGTGGAATCCCCAGAAGCACCAGAAGTTCCTAGACTCTTCAACCCACAAACATCAAATAAAGTTTCAAAGGTCAGTGAGAGGGCTAGCCCCCCTAGTCCCAGCCCCAGCCCCAAGTGACGGTGCTGGCAGCAGCAGCAACAGCTGCAGTGGCCACTGCTATTGTTGGAACACTCAGCTTAAAGCCCATGGGGGAATTGAGCAGCTGATCTGAATCTCAGCCTTGAGCACAGTCCTGGGGCATGGAGGAGCTGGAGGCCCCTGAGGAGTAAACTCCTCTCCCTTGATTGTGCCACCTTGGAGGAACTGAGAACTTACAGGTTCCCAGAGTACACCCTTCTCTTGACAAAGGACCCAAAAGTCAAGTGACTGGTTGGGAAAATGCTCAAAAAAGGGGAAAAAATTATGACCATAGAAGGTTACTTTCTTGGTGAAAAGATATTTTCTCTCATCCTTTCAGATGAGGAAGAACAATGTTTACCACCAGGCAAAGACAGAAAAGTCAAGGCTTCTTCCCAAACATCCAAAATAAATACCCAATGGGCTCAGGCCATGGAAGAGCTCAAAAATGATTTTGAAAATCAAGTAAGACAGGCGGAGGAAAAATTAGGTAGCAAAATGAGATTGATGCAAGAAAATCATGAAAAGCAAGTCAATAGCTTGCTAAAGGAGACCCAAAAAAGGCTGAAGAAAATAATACCTTTAAAAATAGGCTAACTTAGTTGGCAAAAGAGGTCCAAAAAGCCAATGAGGAGAAGAATGCTTTCAAAAGCAGAATTAGCCAAATGGAAAAGGAGGCTCAAAAGCTCATTGAAGAAAACAGTTCTTTAAAAATTAGAATGGAACAGACGGAAGCTAATGACTTTATGAGAAACCAAAAAATTACAAAACAAAACCATAATAAAAAAATGGAAGATAATGTGAAATATCTCATTGGAAAAACAACTGACCTAGAAAATAGATCCAGGAGAAACAATTTAAAAATTGTGGGACTACCTGAATGTGAGGGGCGCTCTGGACCTGGGCCCCCTGGGAGGTTAGGAGACGCCCAAGAGTCTGGACCTGCTGACGAGGCATTGCCACGCTGGCACTGGGGCGGCTCTACTGGACTGGGCTGGGCTCCGCCCTCAGGGAGAAACTGGGGAGGAGCCTACCCAGAATGGGAGGAGAACTTCCCCGAATGGGAGGGAGAAACCTAAGGTATATATTCACTGACCAGGAGGGGCTCGGGCGGATTTCTTGCTGACCGTCATGTAATAAAGCTGCTCTTACCCACCTCCGGTGTTCTGCCTAGTGATTCTCCCCTCCACCCCCCGAGGGGAGCCAGAGACGTCTGAAGACCCTTGGGCAGGGTGAGTTGATGCGGTAATTAGGGCTCCGCCCCTAACACCTGAAAGCCATGATCAAAAAAAAGAGCCTAGACATCATCTTTCATGACATTATCAAGGAAAATGGCCCTGATATTCAAGAACAAGGGGGCAAAATAAATATTGAAAGAATCCATCAATCATCCCCTGAAAGAGATCCAAAAAGAGAAACTCCTAGAAACATTGTAGCCAAATTCCATAGTTTCCTGGTCAAGGAGAAAATATTACAAGCAGCTAGAAAGAAACAATCCTAGTATTGTGGAAATACAATCAGGATAACACAAGATCTAGCATCTTCTACATTAAAGAATCGATGGATGTGGGATAAGATATTCCAGAAGTCAAAGGCTCTAGGATTAAAACCAATCATCACCTACCCAGCAAAACTGAGCATAATACTTCAGGGGAAAAAAATGGTCATCCAATGAAATAGAGGACTTTCAAGCACTCTTGATGAAAAGACCAGAGCTGAGGAGAAAATTTGACTTTCAAACACAAAGATCAAGAGAGGCATGAAAAGATAAATAGGAAAAAAATCACAAAGGACTTACTAAAGTTGAACTATTTACATTCCTACATGGAAAACAATATTTGTAACTCTTGATACTTTTCTCAGTATCTGGGTAGCTGGAGGGATTATACACATACATACACACACACACACACATACTCACACACATATTAACTAAAAATCACCTTCAGAAACTACATGTTAAGTCAGATGAAACCTTCTACACCTTCCTGTCAGGACCTTTTGATCTGATGATCTCAAATAAACTCCAAATGTCTTTTGTAAAACCTGCAGAGCATCAGATATTGCCAATAACTTTGAGATAATGTGGATATGTTAATGAACTAATCCCAAGTTAGTAGAGATAGGAACTATTTTGTTGCCTACCAAAACCTTATCAAAATTAGATCCTAGACTCCTTCCACCTGAGTATTCTGCCATCTCCAAAGGGTCCATGATGCTGTAAGGTTAATGTAATATTAATGATGATGAGGTGATGGGGGGGGGGAGAGAGTTAAAGATATTCCCTGCCCATTAGTAGACCTCATACACCTATGTCAATTTCTAATGAGGCACAGGATCATGAAGGACCAGCCCTCCAACCCTGACAGGAGTATGTATACTCTGAGGTGAAGTTTTGCTTTGGAGCTTTTTTTTTCGAAGAAGGTTTGTGTGCCAGATGAGACTCTAGGCAGCCATTTTAAGAAGTTCCCTGGCTTTAAAAATCCTGATATTGGTGCTTCTCTCTCTGATAATGATGTATATGTTGTCTATGGTCAGACAATTGGAGGCCCTCTCTATTGGTCTCTCTGTTTGCAATTTTTGTTTGTAGTTTCTGTTTGTATTTTCTCTGAAGTTCAGGGTGCTGACTTTTTCCTATGAACTAAGTGAATGATACATGTGCTTGATTAAAGTAGATTGTTGATCCCTCAAAAGTTGCTTTCCTTTTAGAAAAACAGATCTAAGAACCTGTATAGCAGGCCCTCCTGTGTATGCCAGGGTTCTTGCTAATACAGATGCTTGACAACTCCCAACTTCAATCTATAAATAAGTGACTCTCCTCTTTCCCATTCTACCTGCCTTCCTCCATTATCCCTATCCCACACAATCTGACTGTATCACTACCCCCCACCTTTGCACTATTTGTCTCTGCATTTTCTGTGCTGTTTTCTCCTATGCCGTCTGTGACTTATTAAACAGAATTGAAGCCTGACTTCCCACTGCCATCATGGCCTTTCCCAGAGAGTACCCAAAGAACCTGGCATGGCTGCCTCCATTTCCTAATTCCATAAATTAATTAGCAATTCAAAGGAGAAGACCAGTGCTTCTATTTCAACCTTGGCATTCTTCCCCATCTCCTCTTTGACTGAAGGAGGACTTTGTGGGCTATGAAGGGTCTGAAGGATTTCCCATTGTCCCATTGGCATCAGAATCAACGCTGGAACATCTGGCAGTAAGCTCTACAACAGGAACCAAGGAGAGACTGGATACAAATCTCTATCTCCACAAAGAACTCAGGAAGGAAACAATTCTATGCATAATGGAACTTATTGAGGACCCCATGGAGGGAAGGAAAAAAAATTTCCAGTAGGCACATATACCCTTTGAGCTTCAGCCCACTGTCTCTTGAACTCTGTATTTGTAGGAGAATGTATGACAGATGTCACTTTAGTAAATGTCTCTTTCCAAAAGCAACTTAGGACTTAACTAAATTGATTTTCAACTAATTATCTTATAGACAAACTTATATGATGGGGTCTGCTTTTTCTAGTGTTAGGTAAGAACTTCCATACTCTCATGACTAACCCAAGTCCTGAAGGGACCTAGTAGCACATTCTAGAGACTCATTGTAAGGAGTGTCGTTCGGAAAAGTAGCTTTTGAATGATTTAATAAGGAGTGCTCCAAGTAGATAAAATGTAAAGCTGCATGCTCTTACAACTACACATTTCTCTAAGTACATGGTGCTAGCATCCTAGTACATACTCACTGAATACTTGAGTGATTTGGCTACCACAGGGTGAACTCTGGTTCCCAACCATTAGGGTAAGATGTAGGGAAGAAGCAAGCATTGAGACTAAATCAGAGTCTACATTTAAAGAAGTTACTAAATAACCTCACCCCCACAACCACTTTGGTCTCAACCCTCAACTTAACCCTGTACCTAATTCTTTATGGCACTAGATATTTTTCCCCAAGAATGTCAAAATTAATATAGTAAATAACAATCATCTATGATGGTATTATTCCAATAAAACACGGTCCCAAGAGGGAAAGAAGTTTTAAAGAAGGGGCTGTAACCTGGGATCTATGAATATGTTTCTTAGAATTTTTTTTTATAACTGTCTCTCAATGTATTAGTTTTTTTAAAGTTCTACATATTCTATTTTGTGCATTTGAACATATTTTCCTATCAGATTGCATTCTGTATTGGGTGGAGGAAGAGAAGGGGAAGGAGGAAGGAAAGAAAATGTAGAACTCATAATCTTACAAAAGTGAATGTTGAAAACTTTACATGTAATTAGGAGAAATAAAATACTATCAAGAAAAAAAAAATAACATTTTCCTGAGGAAAAGTTCACAGACCACCAGATTTCTGAAGGGGCCTATGACACAAATGGGTTAAAGAAACCATTTTTTAAAGGTTTTCTCTTTACCACTTCTCTTTTCCTGGAATATATGCCTCATCATGAATATTCCTATTATTAGTGACTCAGGGGAATAAGTTGGAAAAATTGCATGCTTGAAGAAGATTCAGGCAGTCTCTTACAGCACTTCTGAAGTGGATAGTTCCCTTATATAACATAATTAGTCAAGTATCCCATTCTCAGCCAGTAATATTAATTATCAAGATTCTTACAGTACCAAATTCTAGCTGTGAAAATGATGCACTGTTGAGCTGAAGTTAGGATTCCTTAAAACTTGGCTCTTATAAAACAGTATTTAAGGGTTCTCTGTTATTTACTTATTAACTTGGGCATTGTGCAAAGAGTCTATTTATATGGGGAAAGTGGAAGAAGATTCACTGCTTCTAGTGAAACAAAGAAAATGAATAGCTTTTGTGAGTTAAAAATTCTCTGAATGGAATTCCCTTCTCATCAAAGGATTACCAAATATGACTCATGCTAATTCAGTTTGCAGCAAACCTTTCAGTCCTTCAACAGCATAGAAGCAATGGAAATTTGCAATGAGTTAGCAAGAATGATTCATTAAAATAACAAGTTAATTCCTCATGACAACCATATTCCTAATAACTTCTGCCCTAATCTGTTATTATTCTTTCCCATTACTCTTAATTTCTCTAAGAGTATCCTCATAGCCTCCTGGGCTTTCTACTGACAACATCTTTCAACCTAATTATGGGTTTTTGTATTTCTCCACAAAATATTTTGTATTTCTTTCCCTAGTAAGTAGCTGCTCCACTTGTCTTGGGATAAAAAAAGTAGTTGCTTCTTTGAGTGAATAAATTAGTTATGCTAATGAATTAATCATAGTTGAAGTATTTAAGTAAATAAAATTACAGCAGCCTACAGAATTAACTTCTCTCTATATAATATATGCATATGTACATGTAAGTGTATATACAAACATATTATGTATAATAGATACTATGCTTTGTTATAGAAACATATGTATGTGTGTATATAAACACATACACATTTTGCATTTTCCATCTGAATTTTTCACAAGTAAAAGTTGGAGAAGACTTGGGTTAGCAGAAATTTTGTGTCCATATAAGTTGTGACTTCACTGGACTGCAGTGACAATATGATTCAAGGGGTAATAAGGTAGCCAAAACTGCTAATGCAATCTTGCTGCATAGTTTCCAGGAAAAGGGACAGCATCTTCTTTCTTCTGATCTCTGTCACATCTAGGCAAATTTTCATTATGGTCAGATCTGGGTCCTCTATTTTAGGATGGGGATTTATAAACTGCAGGTAACCAGTTTCTTGAAAGGCCTCAAGTTCAAATCATTCAGAGATTAATTGTAGAAAATGGTGTGTTTATAGTGGAGTGCAGAAGATTGTGTGAGTGGGGATGCTGGCTGTCTGAATATCCTTGAAAGGTTTGTAATGTGGATTAATCCGTCTTAATCCTAAAGGGCAGAATTTAGAACAATGAGTATAAATTGCAAGGAAACCCCTCTAGGCTTAATAAAAAGCAAACTTCATTAACAATTAAAGTTATGCAAAAGAGAAAGGAGTTGCTTTGGGGAGGGGTGGCCCATTATAGAACTGGGAACAAACTCCACTTGTGGTACTCCTTGTAATGGCTTCTGATTCAAGTACACTTTGGGCTTGATTGCTTCTGAGTTCCCTTTAAATTCAATTCCAAAATCTTACAATCTCATTTGGTAGCTTCTTCTTTGCACAGAGACCACTCTGGGTTCCTGGAGACTTTTCCAGCTGATCTAAATACCTCAAAGTAGTTAGGCTGATCCTTAGATAACAAACCTGCAAACCAGTACCAGAGTGACTGGACTGGGAAAGTATCATAGAAGAGACATTTGGAGCTCAGTTACATGAGCTTATATGAGTTACATCAACTTACTATGTGGAAATAATCTGATATGACCAATCAAAATGTAATTCAATACTATAAAACATTTCTTAAGTATCTGTTATATGAGAAACATTGTGCTAGGTCATAGGCACACAAAGACAGAAATGAATAGTCCCTATCTGAGAAGAAACTAGGTGGTATAGGGGTTAAAGAATTGAACCTGGAATCAGGGAGCCCTGAGTTCAAATATGACCTTAGATATTTAATAGTTACATGTAACTGGACAAGTCATTTAACTTTTGTTTGCCTTAGTTTCCACAGTTGTAAAATAAAGATAATAATAATACCTTGCTTGCTTGGGTGGCTGATAATATCTGTCAAGCTGAAACAAATAAGACTCCCAAAGTTGCAACAGTAATGGTATTTAATCAAGGTAGGGGAATTGCAGTGTGGAATATCATGCAGTAGTAAAGTACTGGTGTGCACAGGAAGGGCAAAAGAGCCAAGTTTTAAGTACACTTCAACGGGGAGGGAGTCACATGGAAGGCATAGCCTCTCAAAGCTAGAAGTTGCTTTGCAATAGTCAGAAGTCCTAAGAAGGCTCAGGGAGTGGTGACAGCTGATCACAATGGCATGCAATCTTATTTGGTCACTACACATACATTCTCATTAAACACATTTCCCGTTAGTCATGTTGCATAGAAGAATTAAAACAAATGGGAGAAACCATGAGAAAACCCAAACAAAATGTGGTTGTTTGGTTGCTTGTTGTCCTTTGTTCTCTAAGAGGACCAAAAAGACATTGCCATGTTAAAGTGAAATTTCACTGCGGCCAACTGTGGCTGATCAGATCAATATGAGCTTGGAATGCTCTATCACAGGTTGGGCACAGATAACCCATGTGAATATTTGGGGTGGATACCCCCAGTCTGCGCATCCTATGTTTACTTTGTGCCATCTCAGTTCTGCTTTGCTCACAGAGCATAGCACCTCTTCTTATGTGGGCATTCCATGCTGAGCAGTCCTGTGCCAGTGTCTCCCATGTTGCACAGTCAAATCCAAAATTCTTGAGAAAGACCTTGAGAGTGTCCTTGTATTGCTTCTTCTGACCACCATGTGATTGCCTGCCCCATGTGAATTCTCCACAAAATAGTCGTTTTGGCAAGTGCCATACATTCTTATTAAACACATTTTCACATTAGTCATGTTGCATAGAAGAATTAAAACGAATGGGAGAAGCCATGAGAAAAACCAAAACAAAACATAGCAAAATGGAAAATAGTCTGCTTCATTCTGAGTTCCTGGTGCAGGAAGGAGGGGCTTCCAGAGAAACCACAACTCCAGCTTCAACTGGTTTGAACTCGCTCCAGCCATGGAGTCAAGGTCAGGTAACCCCCTCTGGCTGCATTCAGCAGAGCAAATAAGATATTTATAAAATGTCTTGCACATAATAGGTACTTAATAACCACTTGTTTCCTTCTTTTCTTCCTATCCTCATGGACTATATATTCCACTAGAAAAGCGTTAACTCAAATTTAGGCTACATTAATAGGAGTGAAAGTGAAGATCACAGGGTGCAGTAGTCAGTTATGTACTACAGTACTGAGACCACATTTGGAATTTTTCTTTTAAATTCCATATTCCATTTTCTGGGTTCCATCTTAATGCCCTTGGAACTATCACCTAGTTACAGGGACACTAGTAAACTAAACTAGAACAAATATAGCACAAGACTTGTTAGGACATTATATAAACAAACAAAATGTGTTAAAAACGCTGATTGTATTCAGGCAAGAGAAGAGAAGGGGACAGGAGATAAATACTAGAACTGTGATTTCATTGACAGAGGAATGAGAGGGATCCCCCTACCAATTCAGATCAATACCTCCGGTAATTTACAATCTTAGCAAGTTGCCTACAACACCAGTCAAGTAACACAAGGGAAATATTATGTTTAGATTATTTAGTGTTACCTCCTCATTTTATAGGGAAAGAACTTGAGGAGCAAAGTGGTTAAGTAATTAATAGAAGACTCAGACCTGGAGTTCAGACTTCCTAATTCCTTGTCTTTCCAGTACTGTACATTGTCTGGAGCCATTTGGAGGGCTGTTACATAGAAAAATGAGCACGGTTATTCTCAGTTTCTATTTTTGGTTGTTAATAATTAATTCATTTGTTTTCAGTTTTCAACAATTACTTCCATAAGTTTTGAATTTTTTTTTGTCCTGCCTCCCCCTCTTCCTATGATGGCATGCAATCTTATACAAGTTCTACACATACATTCTTATTAAATACATTTTCACATTAGTCATGTTGCATAGAAGAATTTTTAAAAATGGGAGAAACCATGAGAAAAACCAAAGTGAAACATAACAAAATAGAAAATAGTCTGCTTCATTCGAAGTTTGGACTCCAGAGTTCTTTCTCTGGATGTGGATGGCATTTTGCATCGAGTCCTTTGGAAATGTTTTAGGTCCTTGCATTGCTATGAAGGGCTAAATCTATTATAAACAGCCCTCACACACTTATTCTCTGTTTTTTGAATAGGTAGAATGAGGACTAATGGGTAGGTTAAAAGGGTAGGGGATATTAGCACAACATAAGCTAGACATTCCTGTTAGTCTAGTCTATAATTAGAATCAGTTAGAATCTATCTATAAGTTACTGTAGATTTTCAAAGGAACATTAGATGACCGTGGATGCTCTAGAATATGTGTGGAGTGGGAAGCTGGACTGGCTGGACTTCTAAGGGTCTCTTTTTTCTTAAATTTTAAGATATGGAGGCAGAAAACCTCAATTTAAATCCCAGCTATTGTGAATTTCCTTGGGCTAGTGATTTAATTTTCTGGACCTTAGTTTATGCATTTGTCTAAAGCAGGGGTTTCACCAGGTAATCACCAAGGTTTTCCTAGCTCTAAAAGTCAGTTTTTCTGTACTGTGATACAAATGACTGTATTAACTACCTGACTTGAATTAGCTAGCTACCACAAGAGGGCAGTCATGTCTTGAGATAACTGG
This sequence comes from Notamacropus eugenii, assembly GCF_028372415.1. NCBI lineage: Eukaryota > Metazoa > Chordata > Mammalia > Diprotodontia > Macropodidae > Notamacropus > Notamacropus eugenii. Next base: position 648,069,346 of record NC_092872.1, read on the forward strand.
CTAGCCCCTCCACTCCCAAAATGTAGTTTTACCAGAGGAGTTAAAGCATAAATTCAGGCAAGACAGGGAAATGATTGTCATGGTTACAAGGATACAAGAAAAACTCTGGGGACATTGGAGGAATAGAAGAGCTAGAACTGAATCTTTTGTGTATACTGGGAGAGATTTGGAAATTTGCCCTTCCTTTCTATTACAATCATGTAGTGTTTTTGAGCTTTCACCGGGAGATCCCATGAACTTGACACATCACAAAAGGATGGCTACAGTCTAAGCAGAAGAGATGGTTCTGAAATTTAAGAAGAAATCATTTATAAGAAAATCATGTTTAAAAATGGTCCTTGTCGTATGTTGTCTCTCCTTACCATCCCTCATCTCCATTTTGTCCTCAAGGCACAGTCTATGTTGACTAACCCTACTCTTAACTTTGTATGGCAGACTTGAAGGTCATGACCTAGTTATATGGATCCATACAGGCAGAAAAATTCTCTAAGCTACATAACCACTAACTGATGCTTCTGAATTTTCCCTTATAAATCTTCAAATCTCAACATTGGTAAGTACTGAATGGGTACTGAAATAGTACAAGTATCTTTTGTTTCCTTTCTGCATGAAGGAAGCTTATGCAGCAAGTGCTGTATTTAAATTAGTAAGTGTTACATGTCTAGTCATTTCCTTTTACAAGTGTAACTAAATGGTATAATGGTTAGAGAGTTGGACCTGAGTTTAAGATACATATACACTGTGCATAGTTTTTAAAAAGTATCACTCTGAGTAAGCCCCTAAATTCCTCTCAGTCCCATTTTTCTCCTCTGAAAAATGGGTATAATACTTACCTAACAGGGTTGTTGAAAGTATCAAATGGGGCAGAATATGTAAAGTTCTTTTCAAACCTTAAAATGCTCTTTAAATCTTAAAAAAGAATGATGATGGTGGTGATGATGATGATATACTTATTCAGGTCCCTAGGAAGAAAATGAAGTCCTAGAAGGAGTAACTCATTAAACAGAACCTGAACGAATAGTTACAATTTCCATAGTACAGGATACAACTTGTCACCTGAAAGAGTCAATTCAAGTTCTGGGCCAGAGCTCCCTCTCATAGCACTGAGGAACAGAAATTGAAGCAAAGTGGGGGAGGAGGGGATTACAAAGCCATGTAGCTAGAAGAGCAGTCACTTTCTCTCTCTCCAAACTTTTTTTTCACCTCATCCAAAAGATGTTCATGAACTTACTCCTTAAGAGGATTCTGTGGATGTAGCTGCTATTTTTGATCTAAGGTCTCAGACTTAGAGCTGAAAAGGATATCAAAGGTCATCTAGTCCAGGTCTCTTACTTTACAGATGAGGAAATCATTCCAGAAAAATGAAATGACTATCCTAAGTTTACAAAAATACAAAGTGTCTGAGGTGGGATTTGAACTTAAGTCCTATGTTTTTGTGTCTAGTGTTTTAATATTGCCACTCTCCCTCCACATGATTAATGTCTTCGCACTAACTAGGGACTCTTATCTTGACACAATTACCCTCTTTGGCAGGTCCCCAAACAATAGACCTTTTCTGATCACTTTTTCTTCTCTCTTTTTCTCCCTCATTGCTCCTATAACTGGGCAACAAATGTTGGTAGCTAATTTATGAAAGTGGCATAATGAATTCTAAAAGCTTAGGGTTGAATGAGACCTTTGAGGTCATCTAGTCTGACTTTTCTGTTTTTTATGAAAAAAATGAAACCCAGATCTGTGAAGTGGCTTAATTAGTTCATAGCTGTATAGCAGGAAAGGATCTCAGATTCCCTTCAGACACTCTAACTCTTTTATTTTTTAGGTGAGGAGAATGATGCCCAGAAAAATTAAGTGACTTGTCCAAGGTAACACAGGTAGTACATTTTAGAGATGGGATTCGAACTCAAATCCTTTGACTCCAGAGTCAGTGAAGATGATGATGATAATGATGACAGCTAGTATTTCTACAGTGCTTTAAGGTTTGCAGAGCACTTTACATATCCCATTTGATCCTCACAACAACCCTGGAGGGCAGGTACTATGACTATCTTCATTTTACTGATGAGGAAACTAAAGTTCAGAGAAAGTAGAAGACCTGCCAAGGGTCACATAGTTAGTAAACATCTGAGGCAAGATTTAAATGTAGGTCTTTCTGACTCTAGGTCCAGTGAATGCTCTCTCTCCATTTTTCCACAGTGGTCTTTACCCCATACTATATAGCCTGCTTCATGGTCACACAGCTGCCAAGTGACAGTGTTGGAATTCAAATTTAAGAATTTGATTTCAAAAGTGTGGCCTTTTTTTTAATGTACATCCTTTAATCATTATGAACCCAAGATGAAGAGATTGAGTTTTCTTTCAGGCATCACTTAAAATGACGAAGAATAATTTTTCTATTATACTTCATATTAATATTAAAATCAACCACAATCCAATATCCAACATCTCACCCCACCAGAACAAATGGATACAGAACAAAACCCTTGATTTTCATTTTTTTTTGTTGTTGAGGTTGCTCTGCTTGGTAATAATATTTCAGGACACCAAGCATACCAGCAAATGTGGCAGATCAGTTGGAAGAAATGTTTTTAGAGCTGGTGTTGCTAGGTTGTGGCTAATTTAAGTGAAAAATGAAACTCTTTCCTGGAAAATATAACTCTTACCAACTTCACACTACCTTTAGCCAATTGTGTGCCTTCTAAACCAAACATCTCCCATGTATACAAAATCAAATGGGGAAATAAATGAAGGGAATGTTTAAACTATGCTATTTCTCTTTCATGAATTCTTACATTTACATATTTCCCCAGAAGGATTTTGAGCACATTTGATAATAGATCATACCTGTCTTTCTAGTTAGCTACTAAATTCTGTAATGACAAGAAGAATATCTTTTCTTTATATTTTCAGGTGCTGTTCTTGCTTTCTTTAAGCCTTTAATATATTTTTTGTATATCCCTAGTTTCATCTCCATTTATTCTATTGTCATTGATTTCTCCTTATCTGTTGGCTCCTTCTCTGCTGCCTCCACACAGGTCAATGTTTTCTCTACTCTAAAAAATAAACACCAACAAACACAACCCCCTCAGCAAAACTGAATTGACCCTACTATCATCTCTGCCAGCTATCATCCCTTCACCCTCCTCAGATTAACCCCTGAAAGCCATCTACAAAAGGTTGCTTTACTTCCTCCCTTCTCACTCTCTTCTAAGTCTTCTAACTTTATCCTTAACTAAACTACCCTCTCTAAAATTTTTAATCATCTCTTAATTGCCAAACCTAATGACTTTTTTTTTAGTTTTGATCCTCTTTGATCTCTCAATAGGATTTGTCAGTATTGATCACCTTGTCCTTCTAGATATGCTCTAGTTTTTCATGATACTACTATGGTCTCATTCTCCTGCTATCTTTCTATCACTGCTTCTATTTAACTTTTATGGTTCTTAATTCATGTTATGTCCATTTACCACAAGTACAAACTAAGGACCTTTCTATACTATATCACTTGAGTATTTCATTAGTTCATAGGGGTTCAGTTATCATCTGTCATCTATCTTTATGGATGCACACAGCCCTAGTTTTGCTCCTGAGTTTTAGTCATACATCTCCAACTACCCTTTGGATATCTCAAAGTGGATAACCCGTATTTATTGCAAACTTAACATGGCTACAATAGCTCATCATCTTTCTTTCAATGCCTTCTCCCAAAATCATCCATCCTCTGAACTTCCCTTTTATCAGCAAAGCCACTATCATTCTTCACCACTCAGGCTTGCAACCTTCTCATACTAAGCTCATCAATATCACTCACTTCACAGATCTAATCCATTGCCAAATTTTGTATTTTCTACCTTTGTGACATCTCTTATATTTATACTCTGACAATTTTAATTCATCATGAAAATTAATTTTATGAATTAACTAATGAATTAATCATCATGAATTAATTCACCTCATGAACCTGGACTATTACAGGAGTTTTTTAATTCATTTCCTTGCCTCTAAACTCTTCCCACTCTAATCCATTCTTCATTCAGCTTCCAAAATTATCTTCCTAAACTGTAAGTCTGATCATGTTCCAATAGCCACCTCTCTGCCCTCTACTCCATTTAAAAAATCCAGTGGCTCCTTATTACCTTCAAGAACAAATGCAAAATTCTTTGTTTGACATTTAAAACCATTTGCTAGTATTTCGAGTGCTTTCTTTGTTCCCCAAACTCCTTTTAACAACCAAAATATGTGTCATGAACTCCCAAGATAATTTAATACACTACACATAACATTCTGCAATTACTTACTACTTAAGGAGGAATTACAGAATTTTTAACACAAATACCTTGAGCCACTATTCTGAACCCACAAAAGATTCATGAACCATTGATTGGGAATTCCTTTCCTAGACAGATCTGACCCTTTCCTATGTCTCCAGTCTTTTTTATGTGTTATTCCCTTTCACATACTCTTAAGTTTCAGCTATACCAGCTTACTTGCAGTTCTTCAAATGCAAAACACCGTCTCACATTTCCTTGACGTTGAATAGGTTGTCTCTCATACCTAAAATGCTCTGCCCCTCACTTCTACCTCCTAATTTCTCGGGCTTCCTTCTATACTCAACTCAAAACTCTTCCCTGGTTGCCTCCATCTTCTAATGGCTTTTATTCAGAGTATTGTTGCTATTAAGTTGTTTCAGTCATGCTTGATTCTCTGTGACATTATTTGGGGTCTTCTTGGCAAAGATACTGGAGTGGTTTGTTATTTCCTTCTCTAGCTCATTTTAAGGGTGAAAAAATGTAAGTAAGCAGAGTTAAGGGACTGTAATATTAATTATGTTAATGAGAGTTAAAGATCTCTCTCCCCCCCCCCCCCCATTAATGGGTCTGCCCATTAAAGGAAGCTTGATTAGGGGAGATTCCTTTTGTGGGAAGGCCCACACCTTTTGTTAATTTCTAATGAGGCACTGGTTCTCAAGGGTTATGATGCCCTCTTGTTGGGACTGGAAGCTCAATTCCGTGTGGACAGTCTCGGGCAGGTAAAAGTGGGACTTCTAAATCTTAGAGTCTTACGAGGCCCTCCATGAACAGCGGGGGTTCGAGAAGGTCAGACCGAGCTAGCTCGGCTAGCTCGGGTATTTCCGCCTCTCCCCCGGAGATACCTGATGGGTGGAGTCTCCCTGCCCTCGAGGTCGTCCCGGATTGGAGCACACCTAGTTACCTAACAGCATGGTATTGAGATGCAAACTGTGTGGCTGAAGATTAAGTAGGATTGAGGAAGCCAGAAAGCTCTTAGCACGTGTGGAGCCAAAGAGAAAAGTAGGGCTCCGCTTCTTTTCTTTCCCCTCTCCCCTCCCCCTCTCTCCCCCGCTTGTACTTCTACTTCCATTCCCTTAAGCTTAGCCTTCTTAGGAAATCTCCCCCTCTTCGTCCTAAGAAAGAAGAGCCCCTGCACTTGTAACCGAAACCCTGTAATAAAGCTCAACCCCTGTTTGACTCTGGAACGTCCTTTCTCTCATATGTGCATCCGGCGTGGCCAGCCGAAGACCTCGGGAGGTGAGGTAAGAAAGACTCGGGTAGCCCAATACAGGCCTCTAGGCTTGGCAGTTGGCGCCCGAACAGGGACTGGGAGCGTAGATAATCCTGGGTGCTTTTGGGGTACACCCGGAAGGGGCTGTGAAAGAAGCGAGTCCCGAATCCTAGATTCGGAAGGAGAGAAAGGGGAGAGAAGCTTCCCAAACCCCTGGGAAAAGGGCGGAGATGGGGAATCTATTGCCAGTAATAAAGCCAGAGGAACAGGAGGTCTGGGCTGAGACACTTCACAGGGAATGCAGGAAGGCGGGGGTCACAATAGAGTTAGATGACCTCCGAGAATTTTGTGAAAGGATTTGGAAAGTTTCTCCTTGGCTCAAGCAGGCAGGAATATCAAGAGAAAAATGGGGAGCGGTCGGAGAGCAAATGACTGCTTACGAGCAACAATACCCTGGGGAGCTGGAGGATTTAGATTTCCTGATATTCGGTGTAATTAAAAGCCTGCTGGAAGGGCCGGAGAGGCCAGGGCGGGATTGGAATAAGAGTGGAAGCGGAGAGAGGGGAGGGGAGGACCCAGGCAAGCAGAAAGTTAAGCGGAAAGTTAAGGAGCATAAAGAAAAAATAGATTCGGAGCTCCATCTAGAGGATGGGAAAGGCGAGGCAGGGGAGAATACGCCGTGCCTTCCCTCCGCGCCTCCTTATAACCTGCTCCATTGGTCAGACAGTTCAGGGCCACAGTCCAGTTTGGAAAAAGGAATAAGAAAGGCTATAGAGAATGGAGAAGATGTAGGGACATTTCCTGTGTTAGAAATAGCGGACCCCAGTGTCCCCGGTGGGGTTCGGAGGAGCCACATACCCATAGAGTGGAAGAGAGTGGCGACTCTTAAAGAGGCTTGTACCAAGCATGGCCCTAATTCACCCTTTGTTATAGCCATGCTTGAAACTCTCAGCGGTCAGTTCGTTCTGACTCCTAATGACTGGAAGAGCTTAGCTAGAGCCTGCCTTACCCCTGGGCAGAATGTGATTTGGGTATCAGAATTTTCTCAGAGGGTAAAGAGCACTACCGGTGGGCTAGGGGCTCAGGCCCCCCAGGCTTATCAGCAATTTACAGGAACAGGGCAGTTTGAGGCTACAGGAAATCAATTACAGTACTCAGCCTCCGATTATGTTTTGATTGCCGGAATGGCTATTGCCGCCTGGAAGGTTATAGCCTCTAAGAAAGAGAGAGAGTTTCCCATGACTAGGATTACGCAAGGAAACAATGAGCCATTTACTAATTTTGTGGCCAGGCTGCAGGAGGCAGTAGGTCGAGATATGGGAGAGGAAAACCAAGGGACAGAGATAGTGTTGAGGACATTGCTGCGGCAGAATTGTAATCATGACTGCAAAAAGGCAATGCTGGGACTGCCAAAGAATGCATCTGTTGAAGAGATGATACAGAGATGTGAAAGGGTAGGAAGTCAGGTCTACTTGGCACAGGTGCAAGGGAAGTACCTGGCTGCCGCCTTAAGTAATATCTCTTTGGAGAAAAAATGTTTTAACTGCGGAAAACCGGGACACCTTAAGAAAGAGTGTAGGAAAGAAATAAGTACAGGGAGGGGCCAGGACCCTTGTTTTTCATGTGGAAAGCCAGGTCACTTAGCTAAACAATGTAGGAAGTCGGGAAACGGGGTGAGGGGCCCCTCGAGGGCCCCGAAAGTGTACCCTTTGGCAGAGAATCGGGATGGCCCCTTGGAGGGAGAATACAGGAGATTATGGGGCCAGAGGAAGGAAAGCAACACCTTTACAGCTTAGAGAAGTGCCAGCTTGCAGCTCATCAGTTTGCCATGATTCCCCTGAGAGACCCCATACAGGAGGAATCCCTCATATTACAGAACCCCTCTCATGCACCCGTAGTTATATATACAGGAGTTTATCCCACCGGCACCACAGCACTTCCATGCTCCAATGTGGTAGCCGAGCCAGCTCATATAGACAATCAGCTTCCCATAGCTATTGCCCTTCCTTTAAAGCACTCAGTTCAAATCCAGTTACTAAAGGAAATAGGACAGAATAGACCTGAGTGTACGATCTGGCTTAATGGAATTCCCATGACTGGCCTCCTTGATACTGGAGCGGATAGGACCTGCCTTAGCGGTCGCTCAGTACCCCGGCACTGGAAGCTTAAAGAAAGCCAGAGACCAGTGTGGGGAATAGGAGGGTGCCAAAATACCTTAGAGACAATGCACCCAGTAAAGTGGGAGGCAGAGGATCGCCAAGGGACCGTATGGCCGTTGGTGATTCCAGGACTTAGTTTTAACATCTGGGGCAGGGACATTATGAGCCGCCTCGGGATGAAGCTATCAAATTTTTAGTAAGGGCCATTGCAGTTGCACTGGAGTCCCCACCCTTGAATTGGAAGTCAGACACCCCGATTTGGGTGGAGCAATGGTCCCTGACCCCAGAAAAACTCCAGGCACTACAACTATTGGTTAAGGAGCAATTAGAAAAAGGAAATATAGAACCATCAAAGTCACCCTGGAATGCTCCTGTGTTTGTTATAAAGAAAAAATCCGGGAAATTCAGGTTCCTTACAGATCTAAGGAAGGTAAATCAGTCTCTCATGCCTATGGGAGCCCTGCAACCAGGTCTCCCTTCTCCTAATGCCATCCCGGAGGGTTGGTCACTTATAATCATTGATATTCAGGATTGTTTTTTTTCCATTCCTTTAAACAAAGTAGATTGTCCTCGGTTTGCTTTTACAATACCTCACCCCAATAACGAAGGACCTGCAAAGAGGTATCAGTGGAAGGTATTGCCCCAAGGTATGAGTTGCAGCCCCACCATCTGCCAGTGGTATGTTAATCAAGCCTTAGAAAGCCCCAGACAGCAATACCAATGCAAAATCATCCATTATATGGATGACATCCTTATAGCTGCACCTCAGCTCAAGGAACTGGAGAAGTGTTTCCAAGCAGTAGAAAGGAACCTTTTAGGACTAGGATTAGTTATTGCTCCTGAAAAGATACAGAGAGGACCCAATTACAAATATTTGGGATATCAGATACAGGGCACCATCATTCGGCCGGAACCCCCAAAATGGGATATAAAGATCCAAACACTCAATGATGCTCAGAAACTAGTAGGAGCTATCCAATGGATAAGATCAAAGGTGCCTATACCTTTACCTCTCATGCAACCTTTATATTCACTATTGACAGGAGACTCTGCTTTAAATTCCCCACGAACATTGACTCCTGAAGCAGCCAAGGCCATAGAGGCAATAAAAAAACAATTTTTAGAGTCCACCACATTTCGGTGGGATCCAGGAGGAGATCTGGAGGTATCTATTATCTCCACCACACCTCCCTATGCCGTCATACATCAAAAAGAGAAGCCCCTAGAGTGGGTATATTTAAGTAAAACAGGAAGCAGTTTACTAAACAAGTGGGAATTTCTAGGACGGTTAGCACTAGAGGCAGTAAGAAGAGCCACCCACATATACCAAAAACAGCCAATTCTTTATGCTACACTCACCACTAAGGATGTAGAAGAGTTAGCTCAGAATCATGTTTCTTGGGCCACTATACTCCACTGGGCCCAGATGAAACCAAATTCGACTTTTCTATTCAAAGAATTATTACAGTGGGCCCCAGCACCAGTGAAAAGGTACTCACCAAACCCAGTAGAAGGGCCTAACATTTTTACAGATGCCACGAAACATCACAAGGCATCTATTTATAATTCGGCCTCCCAAGAGATATATATAGTTAACACACCCTACACCTCTACTCAACAGAACGAATTGGAAGCTATAATCCAAGCTCTCCAAATATATAGTGACATACCCATTAATATTATCACTGATAGTCAGTATGCATCTTTATTAATTTCACGGATTGAGGACTCTATTGTAGATTATCGGTCCAATATTTTTTCACAGTGTGAGCGGCTATTGACCACCATTAATAACAGAACACACCCTTTTTATGTTTTACATGTGCGCTCACATACAAATGGCACAGGACCAATTTTTGAAGGAAATCAAATAGCAGACAATTCACTATACCTGGTAGGGCACACTGTGGAACCACAAGAAAGGGCCCAAAAGGCTCATGATAGGTTCCACCTAGCCACAGAAGCCCTCTGCAAATTATATGGGATAACTCAGGAACAGGCCAGAAAAATTGTTAAGAGCTGTCTCCAATGTATCCCATTCCACCCATCTCTAGACCAGGGTGTCAATCCTCGTGGCTTGGCACCCAATGAAATTTGGCAAATGGATGTCACCCATCTTAAGGGCCAGTGCATACATGTGACAGTTGACACATGGTCCGGATTCCTTATGGTGACTTTACAGCCAGGTGAATCAAGTGCTAAAGTAATTCAACATCTTTGGCACTGTTTTTCTGTTTCAGGCTTACCCTTAGAAATAAAGACAGATAACGGCCCTGCCTATACTTCTCAAACCCTTACACACTTCCTCCGCGATCTAGGGATTCGACATGTTACAGGAATCCCCTACAATCCACAAGGCCAGGCCATAGTGGAAAGGGCCAATCTCACCTTGAAGGCGATCCTCGCTAAACAAAGAAGGGGAAAAGGTCGCCTAACACAATCAGAGCTTGATACAGCTGTGTATACACACAATTTTTTGCATATCTCAAGAAACTCACATACTACTCCAGCTATGAGACATTTTGTGACTTTTCCAAGACAACCCCGCAAGGAAAGTAATACCCAGGCTGGATATAAAGACACATGGGCCATGGTAAAGGATATGGCCTCAGGGAAATGGAAAGGTCCGTATAAGATACTAATATGGGGTCCAGGGTATGTTTGTGTCTCCACAGGAAAAGGTGATGCGTGGATTCCCATTAGAAGGATCCGTAGGTGGGAACCGAGGTCGGAGACGACGGAGACGCAGGAGGCGGAGACCCCGGAGAGCCCAGAGACCCCGGAGAAGGATCATACACCACCTGAGCCTGCTGCTGACAGCTTTAACCTTGCTGCCCAGAGAGGAAGCAGCCCTCATCACAACCGCAGACACTGCTGCTGACAGCTTCCCATCTAGGCATCCTTTTTTCGCCAGCTGAATGAGGACTTTGATATCACAAACCCAGGACACTTGGGTGGGGAGGAGGTGACCAATTTTCCACCTGTATAGATCCATTTGCAAGATTAAGGGAGTGGTGACGTGTAAGGCGCCTACACCAGCTGCTTCTCTTAAAATATGCTTTGGGATTTTAGTTGATTGCACTTCCTCTGTTGTAACTCAGCCATTTAGTTTCATCTTTGTTTTATTTGATGCCTCCCTTTGTCAGTTGTGCTAGCTGCAGATTTCTGTGTGAATGAAGTCTTGTTGTAAGGTACTCATATGCTAAAGGCCTTCCTAATCCACTCAGCCTCCAGCCACTGTTTGCTCTAGAGCCAGGTGCGCTCCGCGCATAACAAAGAAGGGGATATGTTGGGACTGGAAGCTCAATTCCGTGTGGACAGTCTCGGGCAGGTAAAAGTGGGACTTCTAAATCTTAGAGTCTTACGAGGCCCTCCATGAACAGCGGGGGTTCGAGAAGGTCAGACCGAGCTAGCTCGGCTAGCTCGGGTATTTCCGCCTCTCCCCCGGAGATACCTGATGGGTGGAGTCTCCCTGCCCTCGAGGTCGTCCCGGATTGGAGCACACCTAGTTACCTAACAGCATGGTATTGAGATGCAAACTGTGTGGCTGAAGATTAAGTAGGATTGAGGAAGCCAGAAAGCTCTTAGCACGTGTGGAGCCAAAGAGAAAAGTAGGGCTCCGCTTCTTTTCTTTCCCCTCTCCCCTCCCCCTCTCTCCCCCGCTTGTACTTCTACTTCCATTCCCTTAAGCTTAGCCTTCTTAGGAAATCTCCCCCTCTTCGTCCTAAGAAAGAAGAGCCCCTGCACTTGTAACCGAAACCCTGTAATAAAGCTCAACCCCTGTTTGACTCTGGAACGTCCTTTCTCTCATATGTGCATCCGGCGTGGCCAGCCGAAGACCTCGGGAGGTGAGGTAAGAAAGACTCGGGTAGCCCAATACAGGCCTCTAGGCTTGGCACCCTCTGGCACTGAAAAGTGTATATATACTCTGAAGTGAAGTTTTGTTTTGGGGTTTACCCATTGGAAGTGTTTATTTGGCCAGATGAGACTCTGGGTAAATGCTAAAGAGCCACCTGGCTTTGAAAATCCAGATGTTGGTGCTTCTCTCTCTGGTAACTATGTATGTATGTAAGGGTCAGACAATTGGATCTGTCTGTTGATCTGTATTGTATGTATTGCTTATGGTCAGACAGTTAGAATCCCTGTCTGTTGATCTTTATTTCTTTGTTTGTATTTTCTCTGAAGTTTAGGGTGCTGACTTTTCCCCCTGAACTGAGTGAATGATATATGTGTTTGATTAAAGTGATTGTTGGCCCCTCAAAAGTTGCTTTCCCCTTCTAGGAAAGCAGATCTAAGATCCTGTACAGCAGACATTCCTGTGTATGCTGGGGTCCTTGCTGATATAGGTACTTGCCCAGTATCATACACCTGTTAAGTATTTAAGGGCAGATTTGAACTCAGGTGTTTCTGATTCCAGGTTGTATACACTATCTTCTGTACCGCCTAGCTGCCCCAGATTACCCTTGATCTACTCTGAATCTATAATATGTAAACCTAATTATTTCTGTGTTCTCTCTGTACATTCCTTGAGGGTAGGAACTATTTTTTTGGCCTTTCTTTGTATGCTCATTGTTTAATACAGTGCTTAGACCATAGTAAACATGTAATAAAAGTTTGTAAATTTGATTTCTATGTCTAAATTGATGATCCTTCAAATGAAACCAACATATTTGATGTCTGAAAGAGGTTGTGGCATTTGTTTGTGTCTCTATGGAGACACAGACTGAACATATGTGGATCTGACATATTCACATCCCAGCCTGGATATATATATATATATATATATATATATATATATATATATATATATATATATATATATATATATATATACATATATTGCTATCCAGTCTGCCTAATCAAATTAATTTTACCATTGTGACTGGAAAAGGGCTTGTAAATCAACTCTTTTATGGATTCACTCACTGTTCTTGTTGCTTCTCAATAAAAACACTCCTTCCTGGCAATCTCTTCCAAATATATTGACTCCTCCTATTAAAGTACATTTTGCTGGAGATCAGGGGTCTGTATTACTTTTGAATTTGCATCCAATAGGAACAGTGCTGGTGGAGAGAGTTTTGGGCCTGGAGTCAGGAAGTCCTGAGTTTAACTCCAGTTTCAGACATTTACTATCTGTGTGTCTCTGGGCAAGCCACTTAATTTTTGTCTGGCTTGGTTTCTTCAATTACAAAATGGGTATAATAATAGCACTTAATGCTCAAGATTGTTGTGAGTATCAAATAATATATTTATAAAATGTGCTTAGCCCAGTGTTTTTCACATAATACTACTATATGACTATTTTTGACTTTTCTTCCCTTCACTACATAGCAAGAATTTAATTAGTGATTATTCATTAAGAATCAAAAGATTTACAAGTAAAAGTGACTTTAATGACCACTGAGTCCATTTTCTTCATTTTACCTAAGAGGAAACTGAGGTAGAGTGAAATTAAGTATTTTGTCCAATTTCACTTAGTTAAATATCTGAGGCAAATTTGAACTCAGGTCTTCTCAAATCACAGCATGTTCAAGTCCCAATCCTGCTTAAAACTAACCATATAACTGTAAGTAAGTCAATTCCTCTCTCTGGGCCTGTTTCCTCACATTTTAAATAAGTAACTAGGACTAGATGATCTTTAAGGTTCCTTCCAGTTTTAATACTTCTTGACTAGAATTCTTTCTCCAGCCATGCATCTACTGAGAATCTTTTCACCTCTTCAAAACGTCCACATTTATTTTCTGTACTAGCTGCTCTCCCAAGCACTGGTGTTTTTCAGAAAAGCAATGAGGTCCCCAAATAATATGAGCTCTATAGAGTTTGATAGAATTCACTCTCCATCCACTAGGACTTCAAAGCTGAGCAGCTCACTTCTGTATACTATGGGAAGAACATTTTTTATGAAGGGGGAACATAGCAGAAAGAACTGCATTTAGGGTTCAAAACTTTGTGTTCAGCTTAAGTAATAGCTCTTCCATTTGTTGGCCATGCCATTGTGGGATAGTCATTAAATATATACTCACACATACACACATATACATGCACACATATACATATATACATACACAATAGAATCACACCCATATATTTTTTAGTTTGTGATTCTGCTATGTGTGGGAACTCTCTGTATGAAAATCCTCTCCATCAATGAAAATCAGAAACTGTTCTGTAGTCTGTGGTCTTAGAGAGAAGACTGTGTGTACTAAGAAGACATTTGTCTTTCCCAAGTACATGAACTTATTAGAAGTCACAAGAAAGACTTGAATCAAGACCTTCCTTATTCTATAAAGACTCTATCCCCTATATCATGGTACCTTGTCAGGTAATAATAATGGTTGACATTGATAGCACACTTCATGGATTACAAAGCGCTTTGCAAACATTGTCATTTCATGCTCAACTATATCAATTGCCTTGTGAATTAGGTGGGTAGTACAAACTTATAGACTGAATTGGTGGGGAGGAGATCATTAGTGACTTTCTTAAAGTCACCCAGTTGTTAAGTGGCATCTCTGACTCCAAATTCAATGCTCTTTCTACTATAGCCCCTTGGTGAAGTGGGATATTTAGACATTTTGCTATGTTTTGGTGCACAGTTGATTTACTTTAAAGAAATGAATGATCTGCCTGCTCCCTAAATTCTAAAATGGCAATGGTAGTATCCTACCTTACAAGGTTATTTTAAATAAGATAGTTTATAAAATTGGTATATACATGAGAATTATTATTTTAAAGGGTTAACTTTTAGGGAGCCCCACCATTCAACTACAACTATGGTAATTTCTTCCAGTTAGGATGCTGATCCAATTCTACTGGATATATGTATGTACCATGTAAGTTGTATTCATTGTACAAAATATGAATTCTATGGAGCACATGTATGCATATATACAAAAAGTGGAGCTGCTTATTATTCTAAATCATTAATAAGTTTGTCTTTCCCAAAAGGGATCATTACTCAGAATGCATGCAGCATGAAAGCCATGTGTATATGCCTTTGGCAAGCACAGACATCCTGGGACTCAATTTCCATAATTCAGTGCAAAATCATTTTTAAAATTTCTTCATGTTGTTTTTACTCTATTCTGTTACTCCCTCCCCTCTGCAGTGACTCATTTTATGGATGAAAAAATTGAGGCTCAGAGATGTGAAGATGCTTGGGATGAGTCACACAGACAAGCAATTGTCATGCAGTTTAGTTCAATTTAACAAATATTACCTAAACATCTACCATGAGGTAGGCATTGTGCTTAGGCACTAGGAATAAAGAGACAAACACCAGAATACTTCTTGATCACAAGACCTCATGGTGTAATAACCTTCTGATTTGGTCTCCTTGACTCAAGTCTATCTTTACTCCAATCCTTCCTTCATACAGTCATCAAAATGATTTTTTTCTATAGCACAGGTTTGATCATTTTATCCCCATACTCTATAAATTCTGGTGAATTCTTATTGCCTCTAGGATTAAATGAAAACTCTTCTCTTTTACATCTAAATAACTTCACAAGTTGGCCCTTCTATACATTTCTGTTCTTATAAATTATTTTCTTCTATACACTGTATATCCCAACAATATTGGCCTTTCCAATACTGGTTCTTTCCATATAACAGTGACTATGTTCCCCAGTAGCTCAGAATCAGGTGTGTTACATTTTAACCTTCTACCAGCATTCTCCAGTAGCCCTTAAGAGGAACTGAGATATCTAATGTCCACCATTGAGTCAAGCATCTATGGACTACATTCCTTCAGTTTTACAGGGTCCCTAGCATCAAAATTCCATTTAACCACTAAATAGTTCTATTAGTTTTTACAAAGGAACAATGACTTCATAGATAAAGTGAGAGAAAATTGACCATTTTTCAATTTATTTTACATCCAAAAGCAGATACTAGGAAAAGAGTTTGATATTGACATCCTGGAAAATCTGATAACTTGCAGGAAGATGACTAGAGTTGAAGGAAAGAAAAAAGAGGTGAAGAGAGGCAAAGATAGGTCATTTAGTTACACAAAACTATCTGGCACTTAGAGAAACTGAGGTAAGAGAGTCCACAGCGTTCTCTTCCTCCACAGAATGTCTTTAGGACTTAATCTCTTGATACTTCCTTTGCATATTGGTATATACTGTCTTCAATCGAATAAGATAACATGTCAGTCAATCACTTTGCAAACCTTAAACCACAACGTAAATGCTGGCTATTATTTTTTGTTATTGTTGCTCTTGAGGTCAATCTGTCATGGGTTACTTTTGCATGTTGTATACATGTCATCTCCTCAAGACATTATCAAGGCAGGAATTCAGTTTTATACCTGCCACAGGTCCTCTCTTTTTGTGACTTTGAAATTTTCCTTTTTGCTTATTTGATGTTTCCTGATATATTTTTTTCTGTCTTACTTTTCTAAGGCCTCATCTGTTCATTTGATTTTTTTTTCTGATGTCAGAGCAGCAAATGCTTGGTCAGATTGCAGTAGATGGCCAGTCAGCATATATAATACTGGAGGCTAGGATAGGACAATAGTTGATATTTCTAGGTTTTGAATGGTCACATAGTACTTTGTATATCTTTTCTCAGGTATTCTTCGCCACAACCCTGTGAGATATTTATTAAAAAGTGTTGTTCTCATTTAATTATGAGGAAACAGAGAGGTTATGTGTCCTGCTCATTGTCAGGCAGCTAGGAAATATCATAGATAGTAACTGAACTGAATTGTCCTTAATTCCAACTCCAGAAGTCTATCCCTTATTCAGTTGCTCCTATAATTTATTAATCTGTGAAAATCTATAATCTAAGATGTAAATGGTCAGGATTTAGCCTTACAATGAAGGCTTTAAACTACAATCTTTTGGAACCTCAAGTTTATAAAGGATCTCAGAGATGATTAAAGCCAGTGACATCCATAACTCAGCAGGTACCTACAATGTTAACAACAAATGCTCATTTAGACTTTGCTAAAATACATTAAGTGAAGCCGAGTTTCTCCAAGGCAGATTGCATCAAAAGTCAGGGACTGCTTGTGCTTTGTCTCACTCATGTGTTTCTGGCATAGTCCCTTGAAGATAGTTGCTGATCAATGAGTATCTATTGGTTCACAGATTGATAATAAGGATAGAAACAGAAAGCAACTAAATCGTGAAAATAGAATTTTCACTCTTTTCATTCAATGCTCATTTCATTTGTCCACTCTGTTCCACTGATTAAAAGCAAAAACATCACTAAGCACAATGGCATTATTGAAAGGCACAAGAGAAGCAGAGAAATAAGGTTAAAAGGAGTCAAAGAAAGACTATAGGAGCAAGCCCATTTGCACAGAGGAAAAGAAAGCTGATTTTCAACAGGCAAATGGGAAGCTTAAGCAGCATGCAATTCAGATGTACTCATAATGAAGAAAAACAGACCTAGAAAAAAAGCCCTGAAAACAATAGCACTGGGAAGAAAAATGATCATGTCAAAAATGAACTGAGCCCAAATGAACAGTTAATGAAAGAATAGCAAACAGAAGGACTGGGGCATCTCAAAGGAAAGATAAATAGACATCTAGGATAGGCTCTGTACATGGTTGATCAGACTCAGACATCTGGATCTGCCTGTCTGGATTTTGAGACTGAAATATTGACTTGGGGCTGGTTAACACCTATGGATTTAGGTCCTGCCAAAAGTGTCAGCATCAACTGGAGAAAGGTACTCTCATCCAGGACAATTACATTTGACTTATCTCATATTTTCTATATCCTTATAAAAACCTCCAGTCCCAAACCTATTATGCAATCAATGGGAGAAATCTTTTTCTCCCTTATGGAAGGCAACTCACTCCTAGGAGAAAAATCAATCAAAGACCACAAATTAAAATGCCCAAATGTAATTTAATTTCTCCTTCAAAAATACAGAATAGTTCACTCACCTCCATTTACATACTAACAATGGAATAAAAATGTTATTTAGCAAACATTTCTATGAATATATATACCATACATACATATATAATGATTTCAAATAGTTTATAATATGAAAACTGTACAGATTTTATTTCCATTTACACATATATGAATAAGTTTTTATGGGGGAGATATGAGTGTGCGAGAAAAGAAAAGAAGAGAAAAGAATAAGAGAGACAGGCTTAAGTGGATAGAAAAAGAGATTGTGACATAGATTTGGAGACAGACTTTCATGGTGTAACATTTGTCACCAATTTAGCCTTTTGGAATACTAAGGCAATGTTAGAAATTTACAACTCTGTCCATAAATAGATAGTCCTCTTTTCATATATCAGTGAAAAAGA
The DNA here is from genome assembly GCF_028372415.1 of Notamacropus eugenii. NCBI lineage: Eukaryota > Metazoa > Chordata > Mammalia > Diprotodontia > Macropodidae > Notamacropus > Notamacropus eugenii. Next base: position 648,087,301 of record NC_092872.1, read on the forward strand.
TAAAATCAGTTGAGGAACACAGGTTATCTACTCATACATAAAATCTTTAATAGGATGAGGGAACTTTGTCCTTTTGTCCCACGACTTTGAATATAGAAGGTGCTGATGAGAAATTCAGCAGCATAGAGACAACAGAAGTTAGCACCTAGCTAATAAATGTAATTCATTCAAATAAGAAACTACCAAGAAGAATATTTGAGGGGATTCCCTCCTTTACCTTGTCATCTTCTTCCCTTACTTTCTTGCTTCTTTGTGCTCAGCGATCTCTCTTCCATCAACTTCATGCTTATGTCCTGCATCATTCACCTGAAATTATGCTTCTTTCTATTTGGTCCAGGATGCTTTGTGATAATTGTGGTAGGTGCAAAAATTTCTACTTATAACTCTTTTTTGTAGTATAATGGAGTTGAGGAATTTAACATTTCTCCAAGAAGGAAATAGTGTTTCACTTCTTGGTCTGAGTTTCAGTGGATTGACAGGCTACATTGGTCACTGATAGCTAATTTCTACAGTTATATCAATTTATGAAATTTACAAAACAAAGGGATGTCAGCCAAAGTTATTGTGTCACAATTTGGGGGTATTCATGTTTGTATTCTGAGAACTTGAAATATTGGAAGTAGGCACTGGTCAGAGTTATAAAGAAAGACAGAACTGGAATCAGAAAGCAGACATATTTCTGATCTCTGCCCTATCATTTCTTCTAGCACACATTAGTGATTCTGGACTTCAGGGGAAAGCTTCCCCAGCCCAATTCTTCAAACAACTCTCCTAATGAATTTTGTCCTGACATACCTGGAATCTTTAACTTGAACTTTTGGACCAGGATATCCACTTCTCCCTGATATCTGCTTTCTCCTTTCTTCTTTGTCTCTTCCTCCAGCTAAGTGGCAGCCTGAAAGAAATACTAGTCTTAGAGTTACAAAAATTTGAATTCCAACTCTGCCTCACTTACTTCTCAGTTGTGTAGCTACTAACACATCACATAAACTCTCAGCTTTAGTTTCTTCACATGTAAAATGGAATGACAATGGAACTACCTTAGATTGTGAGGATTAAATGAGAAAATGTTTACATGGTACTTCAAAGACCCTGACATACTATATAAATGCTAAGAGTTATTATTGTTTTTATAATTATAGCTATATCTGTTTCAATGAGAGGAAGTTCATCATAAATAAAGATTGATAAAGAATTGGCTTTGGATTCTGGAAGAACAAGATTCAAGTCTAGTTTCTGATAGGTATTGTCTGTGTCAAGTATAGGCAAATCATTCAGTGTCCCCAGGCAACTCTCTAAGGTGGAACACTTGGTGATCACGTTGGATGGATAGAGTTTCCCCACTAGAAGTATCTTCTGTCTATGAATCAATTACAGATCTGGACAAATAAGCAATTGCATCTATTTCTATATCTATAGCTACAGAGAAATAACATGGTCTAGAAGACTCTTCAACCTAGATTTATCAGGTATCTGTTTGAAAAGCACTCAACCCCTAAATATCAATTTCCTCATTTGTAAAATGGGGATCATAATACAATATCAATCACATTCATCTGTTGGGAAAATAAATGAAATAATGTGTGCAAGCTGCTTTGCTACCTTTAAGTACTTTATATATATAAAGGTAAAAGATCTATCTGTCTGTCTATCTCTATATCCATCTGCCATATGTTTCATATACATACATCTATGTCTATATCTGGAAATAAATGATGCATTTGGGAAGAGGAAATGAATAAGCATCTGTACAATGCCTATTATGTGCTAAATATCTGTGATATTATCTCCATTTTAAAATTGAATGGAGTATGGCAAACAAAGTGACTGCCCATCCAGATTTGAACTCAGATCTTTCTGACTCTAGGCCTAGTTCTATCCACTATGCCACCTAGCTGTAAGATCACAAACCTGACACAGAGGCATGAGATAATAATTATGAGAGACTTCAAGTTTCCAGAAATCTGCTGGAGGCCTCTCTGCTGATAATTTTTTGACTTACTATAATGAAAATTTCATCCTTCATAGTGTAGAGGAACTAACAAGGGGGGAATTCTACGCTCAACATCATTTTCACTAACATAAGAACCATTTGATGGGGTAGAAAACATGTTGTGGAAAAATCACCTAATGTCCCTCCCAGACATTGTTAGACATATACACCACAATTCAGGAAAGTAGATTTCAAAGGTTTTAAATGAAGGATAATCAGGCTTCTGTGGCCTAAAATTCTGTTAGGAAATACTCCAAGAGTGAAGGCAAACTCTCAAGAAAAGAATTCAGAAAAGACAAAGGGAGTCAATTCAAATAAGGCGGGAAAACGGAAATCTTCAGAAGGAAACAATGGGGTTACACAGGGAGGACATTAATCAACTTATTATAAAAAATTATAGTGTGAAGAAGACAGAAGCAAGGGAAAGTAGCAGAGGATGAATATAAGAACATTGAATGATCCTATAAAAATAGTGTCAGGGGTGCTGAAGTTCAGAATGAATTGAAGTTGATAATGTGGTCAACAAAAAATATGCTATTTTTCAAACTCCTTTGGGAGAAAGAAGATAAAAGGAGGAATAATATACACTTCTTTATAGTTGATACAATAATGTAATAATAGTAACTGTTAGCAGAGAGAAGTAAATACCAATTTTTACTTTTATTTTCCCTGGCAAGGAGAATAACCTTTGCACTGGAAATGATGGACAAACCAAAAAAAAAATGACTAACATAAGATTGATACACAAGAAAAGAGAGGAAATAGAAAGAGAGCACCTAATTGCTCTTGCTGATTTCAAGAGGAACTATATCTTCAGATACTGAAAGAACTGGCCAAGTGGTTGCTAAGCAACTGTAAGTGATATTGAAAAGATCATGGAAAGTGGAAATATATAATAGATCCAAAGATTTAAAAAAAAAATAGGAAGACATCAGAACCTTAAAATTATAGGCCAGTGAACTTGACTTAGACCTTTGGGAAAGTTCTAGATAATATTTTTTAATGAGCTTGTTAGTGAACATTGATCAATGTAAGTAGTAATTGCAAAAAGCCAACTTGACTTCTTCAAGGACAGGTTATACCAAATTAAGATGATTTTTTTCTGAGATAATTAATAAACTAGTAGATTAGGGTCATATAGAAAATAGATTTTAGCAAAGCATTTAAATAGTATTTTATGTAATTCTCTTTGAGGAGACAGAGAATCTGGATCTTGACTCTGCTACCTATTATCTGTAAAATCTTGGGCAAGTCATGTAACCTTTTTCAGGCTCATTTTTCTCATTTGTTAAATGAAATGTTTGGACTAGATTATCATCCCTAAATCTCTAATGCTTTGACCATACTCTGGTACCTTTAAAGAGAATGTCTCTGATATTTTTACCTTGTTTTATGTCAATATGCAACATGTAATTGAACAAAGTTTTTTCTGTAGTCTCATAATGAGAGTGAGTAGTCATGAACACTTCAGCTGAATATCAAAGTCAAGATGGTTACAGATGTAAAAGAATACCATTACCATTTTTCAAATAGCCTTGATTCTAATCTTGCCTTTAAGAGGGGGAAAAAAATCTTCAGCGCTGGATAAAATCTATAGCCTCATTTTCATGAGTAGGAGGGGGTGGCTTACATAAAACTGAAAGCAAGGTAAGGAAAACAAGTAAGTCGAAAACCTTTGACAATTAAGATACAGCTTAAGATACAGTTTGTGCTATTCAAACCAGCCACTGCCCTGGCATCCTGGGAGCCCTAGTTATGTTTATTTGAGGACATTGCATTAAAACTCAGAGAATAACACCAACAGATGTATGAACCTTCCCCAGTCTTATTATCATGAAAAATGTCAAGCCCCAGTCATTGCCACCTAAGTACAAAAATGATGGCATGCATTCTGAAAACCAAAATAGAAGCACACAGCTTGAATTCTTGAATGCTAGTGATTATGTTATAGTTCTATTAATGGGAATGGGTATACACTTTTGAAATGCCCTAGAAAAAGAAAAACACATAAAGATTCCTGTATGTTTATCTGGGATCCTGAGCCTTATTTCAGTGTACAATGAATTTTTAAAGACAGATCTTTTAATTAATTTAAAAACAGACAAACAACATTTTCACTGTTTGAAGGTATTTAAAGGCATGGTACAATTTCATAGCTTTTTTGAAGCTTTGTCTTTTGCCTCAGCATGACCTAGGATTACTAAGTTTTTCCCCCCAAATGAATTTCCTTTAACTTCCATCAGTAGGAGCAGACTTTCAGCATCTAATCTGGAGCAAAATAAAGAAAGGAAAGAAATACTAAGGAAGAAAAAAAGATTATAATTGAAAACATAAACTTCTGTTATTTATTTTGTATGAAAAAAACAACCTGAGAAAGCAGCATCAAAGGAAGCCTGTTTTTTTTCTTTCTTGTATATTTAATGAGGTTTGCAGTTATTATTGTCAGCTTTATTTACATAGCTTTAGTCATTTCCCATATTGTTCTCTTATTTCTGGTTTCTTTTGTTTTTTTACTTTGCATCTCTTCATATGTCATTCCATGTTTTAATAATTTTTATATTCAGCATTTCTTATGGTACAACAATATTCTATTATATTTATATGGTGTAATTTATTCATCCATTGCCCAGCTGTTAGGCATGTGCTTTGTTTATGTCACTACAAATGCAGCTGCTAGGAATATTTTTGTAATTTTTATTTTACATTTCCATATGCAGTGTAACTGGGAGATAAACTCAATATTGAGACACTAAGACCTGGGACCAGGAAAGGCAGAAAATTGAATTTTAAAGGAATCCTAGGAATCTAGGAGATTAAGATGAGAAGAGAGAACATTTCAGACATAGGGGAAAGCCAATGTAAATGCACAGAGTATTTTGTGTGAAGAATAGTAAATAGATCAGTGTGGCTAGGTTAGAGTTCTTAGAAAACAAGAAAGTGTAAGAAGACTAGAAAGGTAGGAAGAATTCAAATTACCACCACCACCACCACCACTACTAGTACTATTACTATTACTACTACTGTTATCATCAATAATTAGTAGTGATGATGGTGATAACTAACACTTCCGTGATGCCTACTATGTTGTAAGCACTGTGCCAAGCACTTTATAGTTATTATCTCATTTGGTCCTCATAACAACTTTGTATGGTAGGTGCTTTTATTATCTCTATTTTACAGATGAGGAAACTGAGGCAACCAGAGGTGAAGTCACTTGCCCTGGTCATAAAGCTAGTAAGTATCTGAGCCCAAATTTAAACTCAGATCATCCTTACTCCAGATTTAGTACTCTATCCACTGTGCCAGCTAAATACCAAACAACATTTATATTTTTTTTCTTAAATATCTTCTTTTTATTGATACCTTTTGTTTTTATACCACCTTTATTTCAGAAAATATCCCTTCCGTATCCCCTACCCAGTGAGCCATCCCTTGTAACAAGGATTTTTTTTTGGAAAGGGCAAAAAGTTTGGCAAAAGTAATTGATATAATTACAATACATTTAGTTTCTTTCTTTCTTTCTTTCTTTTTTATGAAATCCACCCAAACAGCACACCAAAGGTGGTGATTCTTCATTTCCTTTCTTTCCTTTCCTCCTTATCTCCTTTGACAGGGATGTGCTTTCCCTAAAAGGAGAAGAAGGTTATCTTCAGGACCTTCAGCTTCCTAGTGACCCCAAGACATAGAAAGTCCCAAGTGTGGGCAGTTGGGGCTGCTAGAACATGAGTCACCATGTCTTTTACCATATCCCAGCCTGATAACAGATGTATTTTTATATGGAAACAAGGAGAGGTGTGGAGGAAGGTTGTGTCCAGAGAAGCATATTCTTGTTGTGTTGGGGCAAAGTAACTTCTCTTTGTCACCTGTTCAGTAACTTGCTAGTGCTCTATTTCATCTCAATGTTTAACTTGAACTAAGAAAGTGCTGAGGTTCGAGACACCTTCAACAGAAGGCATGTGGCATGCCTGGACTCCAGAGATTTATCCTTGCTTCTTAACAGTCTGTTTATCCTTTTGTGTTTAAATGCTTATTTTGTCTCAGCTGGCAGATGTGAACAATCCACATTGCTAAACTATGTGTTGCTTGTGGTCCTTCGTTCTTGAAGAGGACCAAAATGACATCACTGTTAGAGTCAAGTTACAATGTGTTTGACTATGGCTGATCAGACCAATATGAGCTCGAAATGCTCTACCACAAGCTGGGCACAAATAGTCCATGTGAATATTTGGGATAAATACTCCAAATCTGCACATCTCACATATTTTTTTGAGATACTACTTCAATTCTGCTTTGCTCATACAGCACAACACCTTTTCTGATGTGGACACACCATGCTGAGCAGTCCTGTGCCAGTGTCTCCCATGTCACACAGTCAATTCCAAAGTTCTTTTTTTTTTTTTTTAATTTATTTTTTTTTATTTTGTGATGTTTAACAATCACTGCCATACAATTGTGATTTTATCCCCCCCACCTACCCCCCACTCCCCCCCTCCCTCCCCGCGACTGCATACAATTCTGTATAGATTCTACATATACTTTCCTATTGAGTATATTTTCACTATAGTCATGCTATGTAGTCAGACTAAGATAAATGAAAGAAATCGTATAACAAATCAGAACATGATACACAAACACATACACATACACAAACATGATCTGCTACAATATGTGAGTGACTTCCATATTTCTCTCTCTGAGTGTGGCAGGCATTTTGCCTTGAGATCCTCCATTGGGATTTTTTTTTTTTTTTGGTAAGAAGTTCTTGTGTTATTACACAAATCTAAGTCTACCAGAAAAAACTCTCACACACTGTGGTTGTTGCTGTGCATAAAGTTCTCCTGGTTCTGCTCCTTTCACTCAGCATCAGGTCATATAAGTCCTTCCAGGCCTCTCTGAAGTCTTCTTGTTCATCATTTCTTATGGCACAATAGTACTCCATTACATTCATATACCATAATTTATTCAGCCATTCCCCAATTGATGGACATCCCCTTGACTTCCAGTTTTTGGCAACTACATAGAGTGGTGCTATAAATATTTTTGTACATGTGGGACCCTTTCCCATTTTTATGATCTCTTGGGGATATAGTCCTAGTAGCGATATTGCTGGGTCAAAGGGTATGCACATTTTTGTAGCCCTTTGGGCATAGTTCCAAATTGCTCTCCAGAATGGTTGGATGCGCTCACAGCTCCACCAACAATGAATTAGTGTTCCAACTTTCCCACATCCTCTCCAGCATTTATCATTTTCTTGTTCTGTCATGTTTGCCAATCTTATAGGTGTGATGTGGTACCTCAGAGTTGTTTTGATTTGCATCTCTCTAACCAATAGTGATTTGGAGCATTTTTTCATATGATTATAGATAGCTTTAATTTCTTCCTCTGAAAATTGCCTGTTCATATCCTTTGACCATTTATCAATTGGGGAATGATTTGTATGATTATACATTTGGATCAGTTCTCTATATATTCTAGAAATGAGGCCTTTATCCCCGAGCTTAGCTGTAAAAATTCTTTCCCAATTTACTACATCCCTCCGGATTTTGGTTGCATTGGGTTTGGTTGTGCAAAAACTTCTCAGTTTAATGTAATCAAAGTTATCCATTTTGCATTTCATAATGCATTCTATCTCTCCTTTAGTAAAGAATTCTTCCCTTCTCCATAGATCTGATAAATACACTATTCCTTGCTTCTCCAGTTTATTCATGGTATCAATCTTTATACCTAAATCATGTACCCATTTGGACTTTATTCTTGTGTACGGTGTCAGGTATGGGTCTATGCCTAATTTCCGCCACACTGTTATCCAGTTTTCCCAGCAATTTTTGTCAAACAATGAGTTCTTATCCCAGAAGCTGGGGTCCTTGGGTTTATCAAACAGAAGGTTGCTATATTCCTTGCCTACTGCATCTTGAGTGCCAAGTCTATTCCACTTGTCTACCTCTCTGTTTCTTAGCCAATACCAAGTGGTTTTGATAATTGCTGCTTTATAGTACAGTTTGAGGTCTGGTAGCGCTAGGCCACCTTCCCAAGCATTTCTTTTCATTAGTCCCTTTGATATTCTGGACCTTTTGTTTTTCCAAATGAATTTTGATATTATTTTGTCCAGCTCTAGAAAGTAATTGTCTGATAGTTTAATTGGTATGGCACTAAATAGGTATATTAATTTGGGTAGAATTGTCATTTTTATTATAACATTTATATTTGATTCTAAAAATAATAGCAACAGGGAAACACTAGAATTTGTTGAGTGAGTGAATGTGTGTGTGTGTGTGTGTGTGTGTGTGTGTGTGTGTGTATGTGTGTGTGTTGGGGAGAAGGTTGCTTAGTCTTTTACTATAGGAAAATTACCTACACTGACAGAGTAGAGAAGGAATTGTATTGGGAAGAGACCCGAGGGAGGGAAACCAATTAGAAGACTGTTAAAATAATCTAGGTAAGAAGTAATGAGCAACTATAGTAAGGTGACGGCTGTGGCTGTATGAGTGGAAATAAGGGGACTTTATGTGAGAGATTCTGTGAATGGAGAAACAAAAAGATATGACAACAAAATTTGATCTGTGGGTTGAGTGCAAGTGAGGTGTCATGGATGAAACCCAGGTTGGAGGATCAGTGGTCTCTTTTTAAATTGTGCTGTATCCCTATATAGTTATTACATATAGGAGTTTAATAAAAAATGATTATGGCAAGGCTTTTCCCAACTGTCTCTGTCTTTCCCTTTTATTCTGGGTGCATTGCTTTTCTTGTACAAAAGCATTTTACAAAATATAGTTGAATTGATTTATTTTGTTCCTCAGAATTTTAAAAAATTCATAGGAGTATTTCCCCTGAACTCAATTGTGCAAGATAGGACATACTCTATTTTAAAAACATCATATATTTTTATATTTAGAATATTGATTCATTTGGAATGTATTTTTATATATGAAATAACTTTTGTGTTTACTCATAAAAAACCCCTGCTAGCTAATTATTCACAAAACAATGATGAATTATTTCCCCTGTGTTTTGTGATCATGGATATTTGAAATATTCTCTATGATTATTTGCTTAATACCCGAGCATAATTATCTATTTGATCAATATAAGTTTCTTGGTAATTACTACTATGTAGTTTTTTTAATAGCAATTCTCCCTGCTTTCTTTCTGTATGTGATAGTTTTCCTTGATATTCTGGACCTTTTTAAGCAATATTTTTTTACTCTGAAAGGAGTTTAAAAAACATTTTATCTAATTGAACAAAAAATCTCATTTTTATTTTGATATTATTACCTCAGATCTATATGCTAATATGGGTAATATTGTCATATTTACTCTATTATATAGTCTGCTCAATGTCTCTTTCTTCAGCATTTAATTCTTGTAAAAACTGTCTTATAGTTGTCTTTATGTGGATCTTGTGTGAGCATTTTAATCACTCCAAATTTCCTTTGATTTTTTCACTTCTAGATTTTGTTAGAAATATATAAACATTGATATTTTATGTATTTGTCTTATAACCAGTTATTTCCCTGAAGTTTTCTCTTAGTTACATTAATAGTTGTATTGATTTTCTTATGTATTCCAAAGAAGAAGCCATATCTGTAAATAGAGACATGATAAGTTTTCTTTGCCAACACCTATTACTTGTTTTTCCTCAATTGCTTTAGAAACCATCCATAGAGCTGGGTCAAATAATTAGTGTCAGAATGAATAGCCAACCATCTTCTCATCAGAAAAAGGTATTGATATAAGCACAATTTACCATTTATATGATTTAATATGCTAACTTTTTCCTAAGATTGAATAATGGTGATGTTAATTGACATTTACATTATATATTAAAGTTTGCAAAGAATTTACAAACAAAATCTTTTGATCTTAATAACAACACTGTGAGATAGGTTGTTGTCCCTCGAAGAGGACCAAAATGACATCACCATTGTAAAGTGAAATTTCAATGTGTCCACCTGTGGCTGATCAGACCAGTACCATCTCGGAATGTTCTACCACAGGTTGGGCACAGATAATCCATATGAATATTTGGGGTGGATATCCCAAATTTGCACACCCTGCATTTACTTTGTGCTGTCTCAATTCTGCTTTGCTCAAAGAGCATAGCACCTTTTCTTATATGGGCATGCCATGTTGAACAGTCCTGTGCCAGTGTCTCCCATGTTGCCCAGTCAAATCCAAAGTTCTTGAGAGTGTCCTTGTATCGTTTCTTCTGGCCACCATGTGATCTCTTGCCCCATGCAACTTCTCCATAAAATAGTCTTTCTGGCAAGCATACATTTTGCATTCGAACAACATGGCCAGCCCATCAGAGTTGCACTCTCTGAAGCATAGTTTGAATTCTTGGCAATTCAGCTTGAGCAAGGACTTCAGTATCTGGTACCTTATCCTTACAGATGATCCTCAGAATCTTCCTAAGACAGTTCAAATGGAAGCAATTCAGTTTCCTGGCATGGTGCTGGTAGACTGTCCATGTTTCTCAAGCATATAACAATGAAGTCAGCACAACAGTTCTGTAGACCTTCAACTTGGTAGTCAGTCTAATACCTCTCCTGTCCCAAACCTTTCTTTGGAGCCTCCCAAACACTGAGCTAGCTCTGGGAATGTGTGCATCAACCTCATTGTCAATGTGCACATCCCACTGTGAGATAACTGATAGACTAAAGATAAGAACCTGACCTGTGATATCATCAACTTTTGAGACATTTCCTAAGGTACTTAGGGGTTAAGTGATTTGCCAGGGTCACAAAAGTAGTAGTGTCAGAGGAGGGATTTGAAATCAGACCTGCCTTGCTCTGAGGTCAACTCTTTCTAGCCATATCATGATCATTCCTTGAGATTAATCCTGTAGATCTTGTTTTCCTTATTTTATAGATAAGGAAACCAAGGCTGATCAGTTAAGGTGAAAAGGTACATAGCTAGAAAATGATGGAGGAAGGATTTGAACTGTGGTCCTTTAAAGTCTAAGTTGAATTCTCTTTCTACTTTGGAATACTGTAAATGATTATATTCTTGATATAATTTGAACTTGGTCATGCTAAATTATTGCTTTGAGCTTTTCTCATATTCCATTTTTACTAATTCATGATCATGTTCATATTAATATTGATTAATGATATTTGGGTCCAATTTTATAGTCCCAGTCATAGAAGAGGTAGAAATGACACTAAAGGCAACAAGGCTAAGAAAAGCAGCTGGATTAGACCAATTTTATATAAAAGAAAACCTTTCTGAGAGCAATGTCATTGTGGAGGCTTTGAAAGATATATATGGTAATGATACGATACATATATGTATATATGTATCGTATCATTACCATTTCATAGTTGACTGAAAGATATAAAGAATATAAGATCATTGCTGTACTTATCATTGGTTGATTATGAAAAAGCACTTGAATCAATTCAGCAAAATTATCTTACAGCTTCTTTAACAATTTGTTTCCTGTTTGTGCATTAAAGTCAATTATTATGCCTTGTAAGAAATAACTTTGTTCAGTGACCTTCTGGTAAAAATAGATAATGGAATATACACAATAGGATACACACACACACACACACACACACACACATACACACACAGTGTTTACCAAAGGCATTTGCCATTGTGATGGAGAACACATTGAAGACTCAACACTGAAGAGGCTTTTTTGCAATGAATAGAGATCTATTCCAAGAATTATTATTTGTGGATAGCTTTGTGTTGACTAGATCAAGCCTTCAAATGCTGCAGAGCTTTCTGGGAGATATTTGTAATAATTCAAAAGAATTTGGCCTGAATATTTGAACAGGAAGGATCAAGGGGATGAAAAATTATTTATAATTCATATTGCAGCATGAAGCTAGATGTATAAACTATAGAACTTTTCTCTCCATGTATAAATCTGGGACAGACAATGCCGATAAACAATAGTCCAAATGATTTGGCCCTGAGTTGAATGAGAGGAGGAGAATGGTCTGGATTGCCTTTAGAAAATTGCAAAATTTCTTTAATGACTTAAAAAATTCCATTCAATCAAAGGCCCATATTTTAAATGCCTACATTATACTAGCATGTCAGCAAAACTTAGAATGCAAATGTTTACAAAGAATTATCCCTCAAAGGGACATGTGGCAAGTGGAGTGCTCCACTGGTACTCTGGTGACATGAGGAAAAAGCAAGAATGGCATCCAGAAAGTTAGATGAATAGCTCAAAGTGAACTTAACAGAAACTATGAATAAAAGTTGCACAAGATAGGAAGGTATAGATGGAAAGTAAGCTGTAGCATTTGAAAGAATTTCCAAATTGATGAGATCACAGATGTATTTTAATATTTAAAGACTAAATAATGATATAGATCTATCTTTCCATTTCCTTGTCTCATCAGTGTAGGGATCAGGGCCATATTTTTCTCTTAGAAAAAAATAGGTTGTCCTCTTTATCATCTTTTTCTGCAATTTTTCTGGGAATTAGGAAAAATAGAAAAGGATGATCACCAAGCCAAACTCTACAAAACAGTAACAGAAACTGCCTAGAGTCAAGACCCCAGTATGGATACCTTGGATGTTTTGACTCCATAAGAAATGCAAAGAATAGAGAGGGACTTGATAAATATAGGAGATTAAGCATTTAGTGGTGAATGGGGATAGAGTGCCAGGCCTAGAGTCAGGAAGATTCGTCTTCTTGAATTCAGATATGACCTTTATCATATGTCCTCACTCAAGAAGTTCTATTGCTTAGGAGGTGTCCTATAAGAAACTTGAATAAATTACTTATAATCTTAAAAAAATTTAAATAGCATCACAATGAAATGGAATGGGGCTAGACAGGACCAAACATAGTTTCATATTTTTATGTTTCATTAGCTGACATGACAAAAAAAGTAGAACACTATGGATTTGATCAATTAATCCCTTAGTAATCTGCTGGTGAGATTCTAGATATTTGTAATCAGGACTTTATGCATTTATACATGTATATATATATACACACATATATGTATATATATATACACATATATATATATATATGTTTCATTTCTTCTCCCTGTAAAATGAAGGGACTGAATTATTTGATACTTGGAAGGGAAATAAGGTCTCTTCCAGATGAAATGTCTTGTGAGTCTACAATTCTGTATTGAATATTAATAACACTGTCCAAATCAGGGAATAGTCAACCATCCCAAAATAATCAGCTCCCCAAATATATTAATATCACCTGACATTATTTTCCTTTAGTGAGAGAAGCTCTTTAATATTGACTTAATATTAGTTGTGCTCTTCTTTGCTAATTTATACTTCGTGGATTGCAACTGGTATCATTAACCACGGTTCTTAACTGAAAGTCTTTGTTGATTTTAGAGAAACTGAGCAGTTGGTACAGAAAAGAAAATGATGGTAGTCACTGAAGACCCTGACTCTTGCTTCTTTACTAATGCCTTTCAGTACAGAAGTGAGTTTTCCTCTACTCTAAAATAAACATTTTTTCTTCATATTAGGAAGATGCAATTTTCTTCTTTATTCACTCAAATGACATGACTTGTTTATTACATACTGGAATCATTTTCTACTGTATTTATACTTTTGTGTTGATTGAATTCATATGTATAAGATATTTCAAAGTATTGATTAGTGTGCAAGATCAAGTGACTAAAGATTTGACTATTTACTGCACCTATGTACAAGTATTCTTTAAAGTTGTGACATTGCCTTAGAGTGAATGGCAAAGAACTGACTTGGAAATTCAGGTCATGGTCAAGCTTAGCAGCTTTATCTTGTTCTCCTATTTTCCTACCCTCAGTTTTGGGAAATATAATTATGAAATGTTTTAAAGACAACAGTGAACACCATAAGAGGAGACCCCATTTCCATTTAGTGAATAAAAAATTTGGAAGGCTAGCCATGGGGTAATCCAAAATTGTTCCTTCCTCCCTCTCCCATCTACTTCATTCTTTCCTTTTTTTTCCACTCACCTGCCAACTATTATACTCTAAGATCTCAAAGCATTGAAATATAGAATTAGAAACAAGAGATCAAAAACAAGAGATATCATCTTGTATGCACACCAACCACAGCCCTTGATTCTCTGAGAAGTGAGGAAAATGCTAAAGGATCACCAACATACGTCAGAGGTGAAACTTCTTACATATAGAAAAAGTTAGGAACACATCCTGTTGATACATCCCCATGACTTGGCTTGCATGTGATACTTTGTGGGACCTATGTCTCAATGAAATATAAAACTTGGCTTCTCCTTTTACAAAGGGAAGCTCTGGGATACCCAATAACCATATTATCTGCTATACTATCTTGGCTATTGTGACTGAAGATTTTCTTAAATAAGCATTTATAAATTATCTTTTATTTCTCTGGTGTCTCCTCTAGCTGTCCCAAAACAACATATTTAGAATTAAGCATTTGTGGCTAAATATCATGGAAAACAAAAAGGAAAATATGATTACTTTTCCTATCCCTTTATGTGCCAGTGAAATCCAAAACAAGTCATCTCTACAGGGTCCCAATATTTTTTATCTTCCTTTCCTCAAAGTAGAATCAAAGAACTGCGTTTTTTAAAACAAAGGGTCCCTCACTATCCCTTGTGGAAATTTCTAGAAATTTCAGCTAGGGAAATTTTGAGATGGGAAAACTGATCCTATCTTATCCCCTTGGGCTTTTATCATATGTCCTCACCCAAGAAGTTCTATTGCTTAGGGGGTGTCCTATAAGAAACTTGAAAAAATTGTTTATAATCTTAAAAAAATTTAAATAACATCACAATGAAATGGAATGGGGCTAGACAGGACCAAACATGGTTTCATATATTTATGTTTCATTAGCTGACATGATAAAAAAGTAAAACACTATGGACTTGGTCAACTAATCCTTTAGTAATCTGCTGGTGAGATTCTAGGTACTTGTGATCAGGACTTTATGCATTTATACATGTATGTATGTACATGTATATATACATATTCATATATATTTGCATATATATTTCATCTATCTTTATTCTAGAATCTTTCCCTACATTTTTTAAAATTATATTTTTAAAGATTTTCTTACCCCTCTCTATTATGAGACCATTTAAATACTATCTGCATAGGAAAGAAATTAATACATACATTATAGTCCATATGAGGAATCATCCTACCAGATAAGGAGCTGAGCAGGGTAAAAAAAAAAAAAAAAGCAAAGGGGCTCAACTATCCTAGATCTGCCACTTGCTAAGCTGTGTGATCCTGGACAAGGCATATCCTCTTTCTGGACTTCATTTCTTCTCCCTGTAAAATGAAGGGACTGAATTATCTGACACTTGGAAGGGAAATAACGTCTCTTCCAGATGAAATGTTCTGTACTGGCTATTAATAACACTGTCCAAATTAGGGAATAAACAAATAAACACCAGTAACCAATTAATATCAAATGGGCCATAATACTTGGAAAGCAGCTTCCTAGCAGTGCAGAAATCACTTTTAACTTTAATCTTGCAAAGCAGTAAAAAGTGAATAATGAATCCATTAGAAATTTCTTAAATCCTAGATTTTAAAATCCTCCTTCTTTGGATTTGGAAAATCCATAAAGAAGCCAGGCCTTATTTCTTTAGGGGCATAGAGTTGCCCATTTTATTTTGCTTAATCCAGAGCTAATAGCTTTAATGAATTTTAAGCTCTGTGAATGAAAAAGAGATTACATATGTAAAAACACTTTGAAAAGTTAAAAATGCATAACTCTTTTTAGCTTAAGTAGGACACTTATGTTCTGTCTTTTATTATTATGGAATTATCTTCCCTCGAAAGCAAGCTGCTTATGAGTATGAACCAATTATTAATTCATCTTTGTATCAGTTTGCAGTACCTTGATTGTTTTCTTGGAGGGAAGGAGAGGGATGCCAAAGAGGAAGAGAGTGGTTGATATTATGTAACCTTTAAAACTTTTATTTATTTTAATGTAGAAATGAAAAATCAGTCTACTATCCAGCTAGAGAGAGACCTGGACTCTATCCAACTAGAGAGAGACCATGACTCACATCTGTATAACTACTCTTACTTATGTAATTGGACCCAGGGTGTATTTTTATTGCTACTGCACCTGGAATCCAGAAACAAAAATTTGGTAAGAGGAGCACAAAAATGTATAGGTTTGAATGGAAGCCTTCTCTGACTGGGAGAGGACCTTTTGCTATGAATAATGTAGAGAATGGAGGCCTGTATGTACAGAAGAGAAGTCCTAGAATATACAGCCCTTGAATACTATTTGACCTTCAGAGTAGAGGGGGTCCAGACACGTTAATCTTCATCTGTAAGACAGAGAAACCAGTTGTACAAATAAGGGTAAACCATTATAAGTAGTTACCTGAATTGCTTTTCAGAATTTCATAGTTAGAAGTGACCTCAGTGGTGTAGCCTATATCTGAACAATAATCCCATCTATAATACGCTCAGATAATTATCCATCCGGCCTTTGCTTAAAGACCTCTAGTGAGGGAAAGTAAATCACTAACTTGGCAGACAGCCCCTTTCACTCTTAGAAATCTCATATTGCTAACAACGTTTTGGTTGTTTGTTTTTGTTATTTCCTCTGACATCGAGCCTAAATTGATCTCTTTGTGACTTTGAACCATTGTTCCTAGGTCTGCCATCTGAGACCAAGCATGGAATGTCCAGTCCCACTTTCAGATGATATCACTTCCAATAATTAAAGAAAGTTATCTAGTCTTGAGATCAACTTGGAAGATGAGGTGATAAAAAGCTTTTCATAGACGAGCATTTTGAAATTTCCAAAAGGTGTGATGGAGGCACCTGAGAGAGACTTAGATCCCAAAACTGGAGTAAAATAAATGCTGTCACTAGGCCAGGGTTAAGATGTCTTTGTCCCAGATTTTGATATGACAATGAGGTTTCTGGGAGAACACACTTTTTCTCCTCTGTGGACTGCACTGAATAATCCCTATTTCTCATTGTTCTTTACTGGACTATATCACTCTGTGGGATGAAAAGTTGAGAATGTCACTAGGAAAGGGTGCATATATATGGGTGCACACTGATTTATACCAGTGGTGTCAAACTCAAATAGAAACAGGGGCCACTAAATCATACATAAGGATCCTTGTGGGGTTCATAATGACTTAGAAAACCATACATGTTTATGTATATATATACAAATCTATTAATCAATACATTAAAATCAGATGGGAATTACATTTTAATCTGGTTTGGGCTTCACTCAGGAGTATTATGGACTGCATGTTTCACACCTTTGTTTTGAACCATATTCCAATGCATCCAACCCTAGGGAGATGATCAGATGAGGTAGGATGGTTCAGTGAAAAAAAGCTCTGGATAGGGAAACTGAGGTCCTGAGCCCAAAACTTACTTCTATTACTTAATAGTTGTATGATCTTAGACAAATCACTCTCTCGGACTCAGTTTCTTCATCTATAAAGTGAGGAGGTATATGACCTCAGACATCCTGTCCACCTGTAAATTTATTACCCTTTGTTTTGTGAAGGGTTCTCTGTCTCTGTCTCTGTCTCTGTCTCTCTCTCTCTCTTTCTCTTTCTCTTCCTCCCTCCCTCCCTTGCCCTCTCTCTCCCTCTCCTTCTCTCCTTCCTTTCTTCCTCCCTTCCTTCCTTTGCCTAGATTAGTGAATGACTTCTCCTTGTGGTTCTATAGAGGTTGAAGTACCTTGTCTCATAAATATTTCCAGATGAGAGCTGCAGTTCTTTTCCAGAGAAGGCTAGTTCCCATGATGGTAGTTCTTTAGAAGGCAATTAGGTGGCCAGGAGATAGAGTGCTGGACTTGGATTCAATAAGATCTGAATTCAAATTGTTACTAGCTATGTGTCTTTGGGCAAGTCACATAACCCTTCTCAGTTTTCACTTTTTCATCCATAAAATGAAGCTGTTGGATTTGAAGGATTCTAAGGCCCTTTCCAGCTCTAAATCTGTGTTCAATGATGCTGTTAATCTGGATGGCTTCTTTAGAGACCAGGTCAATAAAAGTACACACCATCCTCATGCAGTATAGCCCCTGGCTAGAAGGCCAGGGCCTTCAAGTGTTTATTTCTTTTTCTACGCAATTCCAAAGAATTAATTTCTGTACTAGTAGAGAAGGGGCCCTGAGGAAATTCCTAGTTACATGTTTTCACAAAACCGAAGAACTTTGGGTCATGGAAATCTTGGGAATGCTACATTCAATCAACACATATTTGTTAAAAGCCTAATTTATGCCATACACTGTGCTAGACATTAGGGATAAAATTACTGAAACAGTCCCTATCACTAAGGAAAGAGAACACATCACCTACTTATCTCCTATATAGATAAAACAAATATGAACAAAATCACAAAGGGATGATGTTAACCTTTCAAGGATTGGTATGAATCAATAGTCTTCATGGAGAACAGAAGTTCTTAATTTTTGCTGTGTCAAGGACCCCTTGATGGACTGGTGAATCCTATAAAATGATTCTCAGTGTAATGTTATTAAATACATAAAATAAAATACTTGGAAAATACATTTAAATTTAGTTAAATGTATATGTGCATTTATGCACACACATATACATACACAATAACACAGGCATGTAATATAATATATTTATGTTGATATGTACCATATGTGTATATTATACATGGTCTACATATATGGAGATATATGTATATGTGCTTTATGCACACACTCATAAGCTATATGTTTGTAATATATGTGTATATGTACATGCATGTATATACACCTTCCAATTTTACTGTATATACTTACACATGAACAGATATTTACACACTGCATGTAGTCATGCATATCACATATACATATATGTCTATTACGTGTGTTTATTATGCATATGTATATATGACCCTGGAAGAGAGAGTGAGGCTGGTGATTTTGGATGCTCAGACTCACTTAAATCCAATTCAATTGCAAATCAAGACATCACCTCACTGATTTCATTGGTCCTCTGAGAATGGACAAACAATATCCACAAATACACATATATTACATACACTTTTAATACATACACACAAACACACACACATACATACATACATACATACATACATACATATATTTGAATGTCTTCAAATTCACAGGTTAAGAACCCTAAAGGTTGATTCTTGAGCTCCCTCTTGAGGGAAGAAAAGGATTTTTATGAGATTCAGATGAGGAAAAACATACTTTAGGCATAGGGGGCTACCAGCGCAAAGGCAAAGAAACAGAAGTTAGAGTGTTATGTGACAGAGAAAAGGGGATTTTTTTTACTGATAGAGTTAAAGAGTTTCAAAGGCAGTTCTTTCTTCTGGTATGTGGCCAAAGATTGAAGGGTATGAACTGATTGCAGAAGAGAGGCAGTATTGCCAGGGTGAAGCAAGATTTAAGCAGATCTAAGGATTAAAGAAGAGGTTAAAACCTTGATAGGATTTGTACTAGCTAAATCCTTTGGCTAGACATAAAGAAGGAACTTAAGTCAGTGGGCTGGCTGATAATTTGGAGACTTTCAAATTGCATCTAGTCAAACACAAGGAGCAAGTAAGATGGAATAAAACTTATTTTTGATCAAGTTTAGATGGAGAATCAAGACTAAGGAATGGAACTCTATATTTTTTCCTTTTGAAAAATTGTTCCATCCCTTCTGGTTCTCAATATGTCTTAAAGGTAAAAACTCTTTAAAGCAACTTGGAGAATTTGTTTTTAAAGATTCCAGTGTAGAAAAAATCTGTCCTATTTTCCATAGGCCAAACAAGGTGCTGAGCAGCACAATCCAGAGAGGAGAGGTAAAGGCAGATAGAAACCAGTGAGGGCCACCAGCAAGGCAAATTTGGGGGCTCATTAGTAGAAGAAAATAGTGGCATCTCAGGAGTGGGAACAGAGAAGTGAAGACAGAAGGTCTGCGACTACACACTCTGGAAAGACCCAGCAGACTGGCATATAATGAATGCTCAATAAATACTTGCTGAATGGCATTGCTGGACAGTGTCTCTGGTTATCTATAGAATGAATCTTGCTAGAATTTAGATAGGCAGAGTCTGCTTATGGGATATAAAATACACACATAGATATGTGTATATAAGACAGATAGAAAGACAGACAGACAGACAGATAGATAGACAGCTGCTTTAAGCACTGACTTCATTTAATACTTCTGAATGTATTGCCCCTAAAAGGAGATATGTTTCCCTAGGGGACAATAAAAATGGAATATTATTACAAAATTTCTATAATTTATATAAGTTGGCAGAGTTAGAGCACTACGGGGCCAAAGGCTACAGGACTGAAAAATTATTAATAAAGCTTTTAACTGTATTTTATTGCTTGCTAGTGACTAAATGATTGTCTTTTTTTTTTAAACCAAGTATTAATAAGATTTTAGAAAGTAATTGATATTAGTGCTACTTGCACTAGAGTTATAGGAACCAAAATCATGTCAAAGTATTTCATGTTTAACCCTAAGAATTTTGATGACAAAAGTAACTTTGAATATAATCATCAAACATAATGAGCGTAGATAAACAATAGACCTCCCAAAGGAAGACCCTGTTTTAACTTTGGTGTGGGGAGAAAAGGCCACCACTTCTTGCATAGGCAAACTACGTACCAACTAGATTTTAGTAGTCTTAAATTTTATTATATCTTCTTAAATCTTTTCCTTTTCTGCTCCTTTTTCTCTTCTGGTTCTTATCAAGACCTCCTGACAAGCCCTTTCCAAGGCTGTCCCTCCTGATGACAGCCTCTATAGCCACCCTTTCCAGCATTGACTGCACATTCATTCATTCCATTGAAATCACAGTTCAAGGTGGAGTTGGAATATTCCTTGCTTTGCATTGCCACTGGTAAGCTCAACATCTCCATCATGACTCAATAATCTCTTCTCCTTTGATACTGCTAATTCAGGTCTACCACCCAATCAATATTCTGGTGACTATTGTCTACTAGACCCCAGGACACTACATGAGGGAAATGATATCTGGTGGTTTGGGTAAGAAGCTCCATGAATCCTAGGAGGAGGTTTTTCAGTAAGCTTGTCTCATTGAAATGACTATGTTGGCTCCATTAGTGCCTGTCATATATAACATAGTTGCATAATGAGCAAAAGTTAGTATTTGTAGGTCAGGATGATATTTTGTGAGATTCAACCATAAACCATCCTAGTGGACTCATTTGATAGTCTGTTTTCTTGGTGAGTCGGAAATGGTTAGTTTAGGCTAAACAATTCCTCTGATGAATGAATTAGATCTATTTCTTGGGAATTACTCTTGGTCTTAAAAGGATTTTATCTTTTCATTCTGTCTCCATCAATATACATCCCATCCTACTAATACTTTCTCCTTCTGTCTAGATTCTTGTGTATGACATTCTGTAAATCCACTGCAGAAGGAACATACTACACATATATCAAGGCCTTTCTTTTGACCCAGCTATTTTGGAGAACAATCTGGAATTATGCCCAGAGTTATAAAATTATGCATACTCTTTGATAAAGCAATACCACTATTATGTGTATTTCCCAAGATGATTAGAAAAAAAGGAAATAAATTTATATGTTCTAAAATATTTATAGCAGCTCTTTTTGTGGTGGCAAAGAACTAGAAATTGAGAGAATGATTTTCAGTTGGGGAATGGCTAAACAAGTTGGGTATATGATTATGATGGAATGCCACATTCTTATAAGAAATGATGAGCTGGTTGATTTTAGAAAAAAAAAATCATGGAAAGACACATGAAGTAATGAAGAGTGAAATGCAGAGAACCAAGAGAACATTTTGCAAAGAAAAAACAATATTGTTCTAAAAACAACTTTAAAACTTTTTAATCATTTTGAGTATTATAAATACTCAAATCTACTATGAAGGACATATGAAAGAGGACACTATGCACATCCAAAAAAGAACTGATAAATAGAAGTATGTATAATATGGTTTTGCATATATCTGTGTCTAATTGTAACCTTCTTTATGGTGGGGTGAGGAGGGAGGAAGGAAAAAAAATTGCACAGCAGAGAACAAAAGAAAACTTAAAACACAGAAAAGCAGGGTAGCTTTGAAATTCATATGGCATATTTATTACATAGTCTGACTCCCAACAGTAAACTGTGAAATGTAACTTCATGGTTTTATATTGAATTCTATTTTTATGTTGTGCTGTGTATAAGGAATTGTTCTCTTTTTTGTCTTTTTGTATTTAAATTCAAAATGAATAAAAATTTAAAAGGGAAAGAAGTGAGAACAATGCAAGCACATTTATGGGAAAAAAAGAATTGATAGCTTGGGAAAAAAAAGGTACAAAAACTCACTGGAGAAAATAATTCCTTAAGAATTAGAATTGGGCATCTGGAAGCTAATGACTCCATGAGACAGCAAGAAACAATAAAACGATAAAAAATGGAAAAAAAGAACTATCTCATTAGAAAATTAAATTATTTTAAAACTAAAAATTATTAATATTTTAAACATAATGAAGAGCCAAATGAGCAGAACCAAGAGAACATTATATATAGTAAGTGATATTGTTATAGCAGTGACTTTGAGTGCATAAGTGATTTTGTCTGTTATAAATATCCAAATCAACTATAAAGGATATATGAATAAAGATGCTATCTGCATCCAGACAAAGAACTCTATCTATCTATCTATCTATCTATCTATCTATCTATCTATCTATCTATCTATCTATCTATCTATGCCTATTTGTGTCTAATGATAGTCATCTATATGGTGGGAGGAAGGAAGAAAAAATAATTTCTATGATAATTTTGTTGTATATTTGATAGGAATAACAAGTTGTGAATAATGAATTTGCAGTTTCACATACAATCATCTTTTTTTTATTGTACTATGCTATGGAAATGAGTGTTTCATTCCATAATTTAAAAATAAAATTAATTAATTAAAAATAAACTGTAGATTTAAAAAAGTGACAAGGGAAAAATAGATTAAGGAGAGATTATTGAAGAATTGTTGGATTACCTGAAAGCCATGATACAACTAAAAGATCCTAAACATTGTATTTTAAGAAACCATAAAAAAACAAAAAAAAAAACAAAAAAAAAACTTGCACACATACCATAGAACCAGAGGCAAAGTAGAAGTTGAAAGAATCCACAGATCACCTAGAGGAGATCCAAAAATGAAAACTCTGAGGAATAATATAGCCAAATTCCAGTGCTCTCATGTAAAAGGGAAAATACTCCAAGCAGTCAAAAAGAAACCATTCAAACACCATGGAGCCAGAAGAAGAATCACATAGAGTTAGCAGCTACCATATTTAAGACAAGGAGGTCCTGGAATATGATATTCTGGAAGGGAAAGGATGAGGTTTATGACCAAGAATATCCTGCCCAATGAAACAGTATAATGCTTCAGTGGGAAAATGGATTTCTAATTTAAGATGACTTTTAAGCATTCCTGATAAAAAGAACAGAGCTGAATATAAAATTTAACATTCAAATAAAAGACTCAAAAGTGGCATAAAAAGGTAAACATAAATAAGAAATCTTAATGGACTACACAAGATTAAACTATTTATATTCCTGTGTAGGAAGATAATCATGTAACTCCTAAGGACTTTCTCATTATTAGGGCAATTAGAAGGAGTCTATTTAGATAGAGGACATAGGTATCAGTTTATAATATTGATTTGTTTTTAATGAGAGTATGGAAGGTAAGAAAGAGGGATGCAACAGGAGAAAGAGTAACAGAGAGGAAGAATGGGGGAAATTATCTCATATAAAAATAGCATATAAGAGTTTTGTGCAACAATGGAGAAAATAGGGTGGGGAGCAGGTAATTCTTGAACTTCACCCTTATTGGAACTGATTCAAAAGGAAAGACTGTGTATACCAACACACCCACAAACACACACACTTTTAGGTGTAGAAATTCATCTTACCCAATAGGGAAGAAGAAGATGAAGGTCCTATGAAGAAGGAGAAAGGTGGTGGCAAAAGGGACAATAAATTAGGGGAGAGTTAAAGAAAGACTAACAGATTTTTGAGGATGGGTCAGGATAAAAAAAAAAGAGGATAAATAGAAGAGAGTAGGGTAGAGAGAAACACACAGTTCACAATCATAACTGCGAATGTGAATTGAATTATTCACTTATAAAATTCAGACAGGCAGCAGAGTGGATTAGAAAACAGAATTCAACAATATATTTTTTGTTTACAAGAGACATACTTGCAACATGAAGATATACACTGAGTTAAGAAAGGGTGGGGGGAACTGAGGCAGAATCCATTAAAGTCAAAATAGATCTAATTAACGGAGATATTCAAGAAAACAACATCTTGTTCAAAGGTATCACACTCAGTACATTATAGCAGTAAAGGGAAAGATGTATCAAAATTAATTAAAAACTAAATAATTTGATTCTAGAAAATGAATAGATTAAGGAACAAAACATAGAAAAGTTCATTAAAGATAATGATAATGAGGCAAAATTTGTGCAATGTAGCCAAAGGAATACTTAGGGAAAATGTGGTATATCTAAATACATATCAAAAGAGAGAAAATGGAGATCAATAAATTGGGCATATAACTAAAAAAACCCCTAAAAATAGACATTCCCAATTAAACATCAAATTAGAAATCCTGATTATTGAAGGAGACACTAATAAACTGAAGTTAAAAGATGAACTAGTAAAAGTAAGAGTTGGTTTTATTAAAAAAATAAGAGACAAACCCTTGACTAACTTGATTTTAAAAAGAAGGGAAACCAAATTACAAATAAAGAAAATGATAGATCTGTGTATGAAAAGCATTTATAGTAGCTCTTCTTTTTTATGGCAAAGATATGGAAACTTAGGGGAAACCCATTAATTGGGGAATGGTTGAAAAAATTGTGGTATATAATTGTGATGGAATACTATTGTGCTATATATGATATGATGGAGATTGCTTCAGAAAAACCTGAGAAGACTTACATGAACTGATGCAATGACATATATGAACTGATGCAAAGTGAAGTGAGTAAAAGTAGATGAACATTGCACATGGTAACAGAAATATTATAAGAATTATCAACTGTGAAAGAATTAGATTCTCTGATCAACACAATGATCCACAACAGAAAAATATTCTCCATCTCTAGGGAGAGAGATCTGATCAACTCTGAGTGCAGATTGAAGCACATTTTCTTTTCCTTTTTTTTTCTTACCTTAACCTCACAATATGAATAATATAGAAAAATGTTTTTTAAGTGCTAACCATGTATAATGGGCATCATATTTCTTATCTTCTCAATGGATGGGTAAAAGTGACAGGAGGGAGAGAATTCAGAAATGAAAAAAGATTAAAAATAAATAAGGAAAATGAACACCAAGAATAAAAAGTGAATATGAATTCCTTGGACTGCATTTCTAAAAGGATTTTTTTTTTGCATTATCTTGGATACCTCCAGTGAAAGGGAACTCACTACTTTCTGACAAAATCTATTCCACTTTTGGGTAGCTTTGTTAGGAGTATTTTTTTATTACCTATGCCTAAATTTGTCTTTTTCACAATGTCCACACTGTGTTGCTACTTCTTCCCTCTGGGGCCAAAATGAACACACATAGTCCCTCTTCCACATGATGTCCCTTTCAATGACTGAATCTAGCTCTCATGTTTATCGACAAGCTTTTCTCTTCTAAATTTAAAACTTCCACCTCATTCAATTGATTATTACATAGTGTGAATCAAGGAATGTGAGAGTTGCAAGAGCTTTCATTAACCTCCTAGTCCAACCCATCATAAAAGTATTCTCACTATAAAATATCCAACATATAGCCTCTGCTTCAAGAATTTCAGGGAAGGAGGTCCCAAAGCCCTTTATCATGCTTCACAGGCTTTGTTTGGTTGTTTTTCAGTTTATCAACATTCTTCTTAAAGTGTCATGACCAATATTCACGTATTCTAGAGCAAGCAGTATTACAGATGCGGTTGTCCAGAACGCAATAGAACTATCACCTCCTTGTAGTCAAATATTATATTATCTTTCCTGGCTACCATACCACGCTGTTGACTCATGAAAATTAATGAAGATATCCAGTTGTTTCATGCAAACTGCTCATTATCTTCTCTTACTTTCTATTTGTGTAGTTTGGTTGTAATCAGGAAGCTTATTTCTAAACTCAAGAGTAAATTGATTTGTTGAACCCAAGTATAATAGTGTAATTGTTGCCATACACATTTTACAAATGAAGAAAACAGGGTTTAAAAACTTAAATGACTTTCTCACAGTCACAGAGTTTGTAATTGGGATATCTGAGAGGAGGAGCCCAGTATTCTTTCTATTATTTCAGATTGTCAAGATATATTCTGAGAACAAGACCCTAAATCAAAAGGCTACACAGGATACTAATGTGAAATAAGGCTAGACAGGTAGGTTATGGACAGATTTCAAATGACATTTAGTGACAAAGGAGTTTCAACTTCATCCTGTAGGCAGTAGTGAATTATTGAAGGTTTTAAGGGGCAAGGGTAGAAACTGACATAATTCAAGTACTTTTAAAAAAATTAATCTGGAGGGAGTCTGTAGAAGGCATGATGGATTAGAGAAGGAAAATCCAGGAATAAGGAGAATAATAAATAGCAAGCTGCTTCAGTCCCCCTAGAATAACAAATAAGTGAGAAATGCAAGAGACTTTGCAAAGGAAGATAAATAAAACTAGCTAACTGTTTTTTTTTTAAAAGTAAAATTATAGGAAACTTAACTTGTGTTCCTTAAGTGGGCATTCACTGGAAATTTGAAGAAAGGCAGCCAAGGGGCATGCAGGACAACGGAAGGAACCTGGCCGGGGGGAAAATATATTATAATGATGCATAGTAGATATCCTAATGAACCATGATCAAGAATTGATGGCGAAATTAAGCTAATCAAAAATATTTTATCATCCAAAAAGAGAAGAACAATCCTGAATAGTAAACTTAATTTTGAAAAACAAAACAAAATAAAACAAAAAACTCTTCTCTCTCTTCTGATTGAAAGGCTAGAAAGAAGAGTACTAAAGAGAGGAGTACTAAACTTTCTCCAAAGCCTTCCTTTAGAAAGGGCAGCTCACTCCACTTCCCATTTGCATCTTTGCCAGTTTCAGCTCCATGGAATAAAATGCTCTTAACCACATCAGCTACCCTGGTATCTTGTCTCTATCTTTTCCAGGTTGCTTTTCTGTGTTGTCTTCTCCCGTTAGATTGTAAGCTCCTTGAGAACAAGTTCTTTCTTTTTCTTATTTGTCTCCCCAACACTTAACTCAGTACCTGGCACATTGTGGGCACTTATTGTTTATTCAATTGAATTCTTGAATTGAAAAAATTAAATATGTTCATGATTCTGTGCTGAACTGTAATGGTTAAGTAGATATTTATATACCCAGTAAATACATGACCTACTTTAACTCATTCCTTACTTTGGTTGGAATGGGCCATGTACATGAGAACCAAAAGGAATGATCTGAGCATACCATGACTGAAAAAGGATCAGCATTTTTGGTGAATTCAAAGTTTGTCTTCAGGGCAAAAAGCCGAACCATCAGAAGTTACTCCTTATTTGTCTTATGGTGCTGACTATAGTTGCTATTTGCTAAGTAGTTTTCCAGCTGTTGTTCTTTCTCCTGCTATTTGCCAGCCTTCAGCTCCTATGGGGGCTCAAAGGTAAGAATGTGTTGGTCTTTTAGCTTTATAGTCCTCGGGGATGGTTTTAGGTCTTTTGAAATTTAGTGCTCTGCAGTCCCAGCCAAAAGAATTTATGTAGTAAACTGTAAAAGTCACAAATTTTTATTTCTATCTTGAATTTATTTAATCCTATTCCTGTTCAGTGCTTAAACTCAGAACTCAACATATGTGCCAAAATTCAACTTAAATCTCTTGTTACTGAATCAGTAACATGATTTCCCTTCAAATTTGTCCATACTATAAAGGGACTGGCCAGAATCTTTATAAAGATATTTCTTTAAACTAATTGTTCTTTTCTTTTCTTTTCTTTTTTTTTAACAAACATGACCTATGACATCATGGGATGATGTCTTGATTTGTCCTTGAATCGGATTTAGCTAAGGCAGTACTGCACGAAGTTATCAGTCCCACTCTCTTCCACAGTCACTGAGGTCCAGTGGCAAGACAAAAGTCAAGAAGATTGGTGGGGCCAAGGAGGTGTTGGATGACCTTAGTATTTTCATTGTCTGGCCAAGCTCTAAACATTTCACAGTGCCTGCTTCAGCTGTCTTCGTGGTCATTAGAACAAGTTATTCTCAGTCACCCATTCCAGCAGGGGAAATCTTCACATGCTTAAAACTGACAGGCTTGAGAACTGTCAGTTTACCCTCAAACTAATAATGTCAAATACAGAGCGATCAATGTGGGACATATACTGACTTAGAAAATGATAAATGAACATTATTTTTGTAGTATTTTTTAACTGTTTCCCAATTATATTTTAATTTGTTTTAGCCACTGTGCAGGAATTTTGCAGCCATAGCAGTTTAACACTTCTGCTATCAACCCACTATGCTTATAATTAAATGTAAGTCAACTCAGGAACTGACTCAGGAGCCCATAAGTTCAGGAGCAAAACAGATATGAAATAGGTTAGGCATTGCCCTTCATTCTATATCCAGCTTTGTTAAGCATTCACACCAGCAACAAAATTGATAATCATAATTTATTTTCACGTGTGTCCTACCCCTTTTCTAGATTGGATCTTCTATGAGGGCAAGATCTGTGTCTTCTATAAACTTTGAATTTTATGCATCACCTACCAGAAAACCTCTGTCTCATAGGCCCTTAATCAAGCTTGGCTTCTATGAACTGATTTTCACTGCAGAATTCCATACAGGGTGGGTGATATTGCTTCAGAGATTTCTTCCCACTCTTAGAGTCCATGATAGGAAAGAATTCATCTTATTCTTGGTTGCCACTAATTATCTGTAGGGAAATCTCTAAATTTCTTTAACTGTGATTTGTAGAGAATCTGGAAGGCAATTTTTTTTATTCTTTTTCAAAAATGTGTTTAGCTGAACCCATGACTTTTATTATTATTATTATTTTTTGCAAATGTACATGTTATTTGAGCATCTAACTGAAACTGAAAACTCAATAAATGAGACAGAACCCGTTGCTGGTGGGTTTGCTATTTCTGTCACATAATGTCACCTCTGTGTTTACAGATGTGCTTTCTTTTGGGGAGAAATATATCTTGGAGTATTTCAGTATCTGTTTAGTACATTTTCTTCTCTTGCTACCTGCCTGTTCATTAATTAAATGTTATGGTTTTAATGCTTACAGTACTCTGCCAAGTATAACTCCCATGCCCAATGCAGGATGCATTAGATTTTCATTTTCAGAAGACCAAAAGAACTCTTGAAAAATGACATTTCTGGATTTTAGGCTTGCATGTTAGTTTGGCAAATGTTAGCAAAACTCAGCAAACCTAAAAAGTAGCTTGTTAATTCTTAATCTAATGATTAGAGGAGCTTGTCAATAATTTCACCTAATGAGCCAATATTTAGCTCATATTAGCCTATAATATACTCTCAATTAATATACTGTGATTAAATATAGTTGGCTCATTTTGATTCTCTTACCTCTACTTTATATAGTTTCTTTGACTGAGGCTATTTCTAATTAGGTATGCTTTTTTTTTTGTACTTCTTTGAGGCTAAGGGTGATGGAAAGAGAGAGGTTCACGGAATCATAGAATTATAGTTGGAAAGGGTTTGAGACCTAATTCAATCCTCCTATTTTACATATAAGCAAGCTGAAACTGGTAGAATCTGTGACTTGCCCATGGTTACAAATATTAGTGATCCAGGATTTTAACCCCAGCTCTCTTGACTTTCTATCCAGTGTTTTTTTCCCCACTGCTCCATTGTTGTCTGTATTTCTATTATTGCAATAGAATCACAAAGGGAAAAACAAAACAGAATAAGACCAAAGTAAAACATTTCCATGTGCCAGTAGTGCTAGAAAATTTTTTACTTTCTTTTCTCTTGTTTCTAAGCAGTTCAGAATCTGAGATAATTTTCTGTTAATTGTTAAAGAGTTAATTGTTAAAAAAGAGTTAATTATTTAAAGAAAAAAGGTAACTATAGACAGTTCTGAATCTACAACTTAGACAATAATTCAACAGCTCTCCCCTTTCTATTCTCATATTCAATTAAACTAAATAAATATTTATTAAGCAACTACTATCTGAAGAGTTTTGTGCTTGATATTAAGAGAAAAAGAAGCTAGTAGAGAATCATCTAGTAAGTACCTATTATTGTGCCTAGTGCTGGGATAGATGCTGAGAATAAAGATAAATAAAACAGTTTTTATCCTTAGGGAACTAAATTCTATCATGGGAAACATATGCATATACATGTAGAAAAGAGTTAATTGGTGAGGGAAGGGGAGACAATAATATTGGGATGAATCAGGAAAATATTCACAGAAGGCAGGGCTTGAGCTGAGATATGAAGGTGACATGAGATAGGAGCTGAAAACTGAGAATGTCTAGGTATTCTAAGAAGTAAAGATGAGGCGGGAGTATATTCTGGTAATGGGGGACAGACAGCAAAAAGGTCTAGAGATAGGAAATAAAGTGATGTATTTAAAGAACAGTAAGAGCAAAAGTATCACTGTGTAGATGGAGACTGGAGAAGTAGGTTGATGAATGGTTGTGAAGGGTTTTAAATACTAAATAGAGGATTTTATGTTTGATCTTAGAAGGTATTAGAGAGTGACTAGAGTTTATTAGGTAGCTAGGTGGCAAAGTGGATAGAGTGCCTGGCCAGGAATCAAGAAGACCTGAGTTCCATTCCAGTCTCATATATTTACTATGTGACCCTGGGCAAATCACTTAACTCTGTTTGCCTCACTTTCCTCATCTGTAAAATGAGTTGAAGAAGGAAATGGCAAATCATTCCAATACCTTTCCCAAGGGAACTCTGAATGAGGTCACAAAGAGTTGGACACAACTGAAATGAGTCAACCTCAATAAGAACAACAAAGAGCTTATTGGGGAGGGGAGTGACGTTAACCTGTCTGTGCCTTAATAAAATCAGATAAAGGATGGATTATTATAGTCAGGAGAAACTTGAGGCAAAGTGATCAACAAGAAAGCTTTCACAGTGGAGCAGGCAAAACTTGATAATGAGCTAAACCATGGCGGTGGCCATGAACATGAATAGAAGACCAATATGTAAGATAAATACAAATCTAAAGGTAAATTTACAAATTGTAAATACAAGATGACAAGATTTGTTAACTACATGGACACATGAGGTACGGAAAGTGAAGAATAAAGGTTAACACAGATGATGCAAATCTAAATGAGTAGAAGGAACACTGCAACATTTACAAAAATAGGGAAGTCAGAAAGACTTATAGGTTTGGGCCAAAAGATAATATATTCTTTTTGCCTGCCAGTCATCCAGTTTGAAAAGTCCAAAAGAAATTAAGTGATGTAGGATTAAAGTTTTAGGAGATGGACTAAAGTTGGATATATGAATCTGTTATAAGTTGTATTCAGAGAAATGATAAGCCCTTGGGCACTTATGAGGTTCCCCAAACAGTGTAGAAAATGAAGAGAAGTTCCAGGGCAAAGCTTTAGGCCCCACAAACTGTGAGGTGGCATGATTTGGGTAATGATCTGGCAAAAGAAGTTAAGAAAGTTTGGTCATATGGGACTACATATGATAACCAAGAGAGTACAGTCAAATGGGTATTACAATAACTTTGGTAGGTAGTAATGAATGCCTATATAGAGATAGACCTTTTTCTTTATTTAACTGCTTACAAGTTATATCCCCAGGAGAATGTAATAAGCTCTGAGAGGATGGGAAGTAATTTGGTTTTGTCTTTGTATTTATTTTTGGCTCATAGACTTCACCTAAGAATTTGCAGAAATGTAGATCAACCCCTGACTTCATTCATTCATTGTGTTTATTGCCAGTCCCTCTCACAGTACTTTGCACAGAGTACATGCTTAATAAATGTTTATTATTGAATTATGGAAGAGAGAATAGCCAGGTATTTCCCTATATCTTTGGGAATAATGTTAAACATTCGTTTTTTAAAAAATAAATTGTTCTGCAATATTGGGAATTTCATTCTCTCAATCAATTGGCAAATGTTTATTAAATATTCTATTTATTCTGTAGCACGCATTGATCTAAGGATTGGTAATACAGATAAAATTAATGAAATAAGTTAGGACTTGATCCCAATATCCTAGGGAGAACAGTGAATACATTTTCCTAGGTTTTCTGAGTAATACCCATGAGCCAAAAACAAAGAGAACATTTTCAAAAGTGTGTGTGTATATGTGTGTGTGTTTGTGTCTATGTGTATATGTTCTTTGGTTCATGAGAATATAAGAAGGCAGGATCAGACCCTCATGAAACTGGGATTATTCACCCATCAATTCATAAGGAAACCTGAAGGTTTAATCTTCCTTAAGTTCTAAATGGATTGTGAAGTGCTTGTGTTTTGGAATGTTCCTCCTTGTCTTCTTGGCTTTAAGAACAGGAATAGTGACCAGATCTGGGATTTCACTGGTAGAGTGAAGTCCCACAGGAACTTTCTTTATCAATGCAGCTTATCTCTACTAAGACACCTTTGCAATTTACTTTCTGAGAAAGTTGCTTGGAGGCCTGAGAGGTTACCCAGGACAAGTAATGAGTGTCAGAAACATGATTTGGAGCTAGGCCTTTCTAGTACCAAGAGCATCTCTCTATCATGTAATGCCACTTTGAAATCTTGCCTCTTCTCTGCATCACTCTATTTCTGTTGTTCAGTTGTTTCCCACTCTTTCTGACCCCAGTTGGGATTTTCTTGACAAAGATAGTGGAGTGGTTTACCATTTTCTTCTCCAACTCATTTTATAGATGAGAAAGCTTCAGCAAACGGGATTAAGTGTCTTGCCTAGGGTCACATAGGCACTAAGTTTCTGAGGCCAGATTTGGACTCAAGAAGATAAATCTTTCAGATTTTGGGCCCAGAAATCTATCCACTTTGCCACTTAGTATATACAGCACTGGAGGTCTTGTGAATGAAGAATTGGTGAGGACAAAGTCTACTATGACACCCAAAATAAAGGCAACTTTAAGAATGATAAAAACTATATTTTCTGCCCCTACTATTGGCAATTTAGGTACAACTGTTGACTATGAAAATATTTCTTAATTTAATTAATGTAGCCTCTAGTAATTTTTCTCCTCCTTAAAAAAAATTTAGATCATAAGTACATTCTAAGGTAGTTTCAGGGCAATGCAGTGGATAGAGTGCCAGACCTGGAATCAGGAAAATTTATTTTCATGAGTTCACATCTGGCCACAGACATTTACTGCTTGTTTGACCTTGGGCAAGTCACTTAATCCTACTTGCCTCATTTGTTCAATGAGCTATTGAAAGAAATGCAAACCAGTATCTTTGGCAAAAAAACCCCAAATGGAGTTAAGAAGACTTGGACAGGACTAAAAAAAACAACTGAATAACAAAAGTCTGAAATTCTGAGGACATTGTAACAAGCACTGATGAATAATAACCTTAGATGATTTGAATAATATTACTGAGACAACTGAGTGAAGCACAGTGATTCCATCTTGTGACTAAATTCTGGAGCTAGCTCAGCTCCCTTTCTATTCAACTGTGGGACTAATCCAACCTCTCTTTTGTGTGACAATTTTAGGAATTTTTTTGGGGGAAACTATTGCATTTCTTCAATCTAACTCTTTATAGTTGGGAAGCTGGACTACTTCAACCTGCTGATTAGAGACCGTTAAGAAACAACCCAGGTTATGCTGACCAGAAACATGGTCAGATCCAAAGACTGATGTAAGGAGTTTTCTCACAATTATACATCTCAAGCATCCCCTGTGTCTTATCTGTAAATTGACTTTGTACTGATCAGTCAGTTATTGTTTCCATGTTCTTTTGATTGTTCACTGACACTTCAGAGCAGTGGGACACCTCTTCTGTTTTCAGAGAATTGCATTTGTTCTCTCTGGTCAACTTAAAAAGTTCCTAATCTTTCCTCCAAGTAGAAATCAGATTACTTAATGTTGTATCCTGGATAGTTGTTTCTTTTTAATCAATTGGTCTTATTTGATTGTTTTGTGGGTATGGAGGGTGTGTGTTTGTAGATAGAGAGATAGATAGATATAGAGATGTCTGTCTCCCCTTATGTTTAAGATGTAGTCCTAAGCTGAGGAATGGGTCTTATCCCATTTTTTTTTTGACAATTGACATACCTGGCTTAAAATTCATACCTTTGAAAGCTGGAACCTTTGTTTGCTCAATTATGTCATCTTTCACCCTCCATGCCACCCAAGCACTTAAGTTAATCAGTTAAGCATTTATTAAGTGCTTACTACAAGATAGGTATTGTGTGGATCTCTGAGAATAAAAAAGGCAATTCTATCCTTAAGGTAACTCAATTTAATGGTGGAGAAAATAAGCAAATTAATATGCACAAACAAACCATATAGGGAATAAATAGGAAATAATTAGAGAAGTTATTAAACTAGAAATAATTAAACTAATATTAAAAGGGATTAAGACAGACTTGAAGTCGAAGGTGGAATTTCACTTGACATGAAGGAAGCCAGGGAAGTAGGAGTAGGAGATGATGGAGAGCATTCCAGGCATGGGGAACAGCCAGAGAAAATGCCCAGAACCTAGAGATGGAGGCCAGTGTCCCTGGTGGGGACTGAGGGGCTGAGTCAAGATGGAAGATGTAAAAAGGCTTGAAAGGTATATGTATGGGGGTGGGGGCCAGGTCATGAAATGCTCTGAACAACAAAGGTTTTTGTATTTGAACCTGGAAGTAATAGGGAGCCCCTGGATCTTGAGCAGGGAGGTGACATCATCACACCTCTGCTATAGGAATATCAGTTTTGTGAATGAATGGAGAGAATTGTGGCAGGCAGATCAACCAGCAGTCTATTGCAATAATTGATCTGTGAGGTGATGAGGGAAAATACCAAATGGGGTTACAAAGAATGAGACACAAATGAAACAACTGAACAGAAATAACTAGAGTGCTGGTAGTGTAAGAGGAGAGAAGAGTATGTGATGAAAATTTCATTTGCAAAGTTGAAATTGATAGGCCTTGGCAATGGATGGGATATAGTGAGTAAGAGAAGTTGGAGATGTCATCTAGGTTGTGAGCCTGGGGAACTGAGAGAATGGTGATTCCCTCATCAGTAATAGGGAAATTTACCTTTCAAGGATCCAGCCTAACTAAGCCATGGAGTAATTCATCATCATCAACTCCACTCACTTTAGGAAATAACATGAAAGCTTCACAAAAGAAAGAAAGGAGTTTCCACAACCATCAGTTAGGAGGATACTGTAATTCAAATTGGGCAGCTAGGTGGGTCAGTGGATGGAACATTGGGCTTAGAATCAGGAAGACTCATGTTTCAAGAGTTCAAATCCAGTTTCAGATAATTACTAGCTGTGTGACCCTGGGCGAATCACTTAATATTGTTTGCCTCAGTTCCTTATCTGCAAAATGAGCTGGAGAAGGAAATGGCAAAAAAACTCCAGTGCCTTTGCCAGGAAAATCCCATGGGGTCACAAAGAGTCAGACACAACTGAACAATAACACAACTCAAATTATTTTTCTTTCCTTACTAGTAAAATTTCCTTTTAATATATTAAGTCAGTAAAATATCCACATATGGAATTAATGTAAGCATATATACAGAGATGTCTAGTAAATATTCCTGATATTTTGCATTGGTACTGAGCCAAATAAGTGATATACTATCATTTCCCTTTATTCCCCAACAAAAAAGGGAGAAAAAGAAGAGAGGAGAGGAGAGGAGTGAGACAGAAAGAAAGAGAGAAAGAGAGAGAGAGAGAGAGACAGAGAGAGAGAGAGAGACAGAAAGAGAGAGAGAATATGAGAATGAGAATGATCCCAGGTGCTTTGCTTAGAAAACACAGGGATTGTCCTAATATAATGTCATCTCATTTAATTTCCAAGGAAATATGCCACTATTTTACTTTCAAGGTATGATTAGGCTCTCTTTAGTTCTTTGAGTCTATCTTCAGAGTAGACAGGATGCTCTTTGAATATGGAGGTCACCCAGCAGCTCCTGGACTCTACATATCCCTGTTCTATTGGGAATTTCTTCAGACAGGGGTAATGGAGCCATTCTTTTCTCCACCTCTCCAAACCCATCTCCATATGGAAAGTAATTTTTTTGTGGGAGATATCATATTTTATAAGCTTCTTTTGGGTCCTAAAATAGTGCACACTTTGGCAGATATTTTCAAGATTCATCAAGGTCTTCAGTTGCTCATTCGAGACCCCACAATATTTTAGCTGATTTAAAGCAGTTATTCTTCCACATCATGGGGGTTAGGGGCATGGAACCTCCATGATCTGGCAAATCTGCATAACATTTTTGGCCCTCTCTTTGCACTAGAGAAAAAGTCTGAATTACTGTGGTATTAAGAGATTAAGTATGTTGATATTATACAATGCTATACATATATTTTATGCATTTCTCTGTTGTCTGCTCACTTTCACATGTCATCTGTGGCTTTTGCAAAATTCCCCCTAAACTCCCAAACATATACAAAACTGAATTCATTGTCTTTCCCCCTCCATTCGCCTTGTCTTTGTCAAAGGTAATACTATCATTCCAGTTCACAGCTTTATAATCTTGGCATTGTCCTCTATTCATCATTCTCCCTCATCCCTTATGACTTCTAAGTTATCATGTCTAACGTTATAACATCTTTCCCATCTGATTCATTTTTTCTATTGATGTAACTACTACCCTAGTTCAGGCACCCATCGTTTCTCACTTACATTAATATAACAGTCTCTCAATTGTTTGCCTTGCTTCGGTTTTTTCCCTACTCCAATCCATCCTACACACAATTGCTAAAGTGATTTTCCTTAAGCCCAGATCTGATTGGGGGACTCCAGGCATTATACCAACTCTAGGCTCTTTGTATTTCCTCAAAAATAAAAATATAGCATTCTTTGTTTAGTTATAAAGCCCTATACAAGCTGGCCTCAACCTATCTTCCCAGCCTCTTTGGATATTACTCCTTATAGTTTACAATCTAGTCAAACCAGCCTTTTTTATGCTCTGCACTCATGATGCTCCAATTCTCATCTCCAAACTTTTGCACTGACCATCCCAAATGATTAGATTCTCTTCTGCCTTGTAGAGCCCTACTCTTCATTTAAGACATAGTTCAAAGCCTATCTTCTCCATGGAGCCTTTTCTGATTCTTCCACCTCTCAAACAACCTTCTATTTAATTCCTTGTTATGTATTTTTTATTTATTCATTTTTTATTTATTTTATTTATCTACATGTTTGTTTCCTCTCCTCCCAAAAGTTTCTCACTAGAATTTAAGTTTTTTTCAAGAAGAAATTATTTCATTCTTTATACTTGTGTCCCCATTACCTGATCCATAATATACACTTAATAAATGTTTGTTCATTCATTAATTGATAGGTACTCAATAGTCATTGAATTGATTTCCATTCTATTCCTTTTGTTGCTCTTTCATCCAGTATCTGTGTGATAAGACGTCAAGAAACAGCACAAATTCTTTTTATAAAGATAATGCTGGAATCTGCCTGGTCCAGGAGATCAGATGATGAAAATCTTTCCTTTCTAGGCAGAGATGTAGGAGTCTTAAGGGGCAGATGCTGTATGAAGTCACTGCATGGGCAAATATTTTGAGATTATTGTTCTCATCATAGTTGTTTCATGAGACTGTTCAAATTGGGACTGAGGGTCATATGCAAAAATAATTTTGATATAAAAATATAAGGACACCACAAAAGTTATTTTAAAATAAAACAAAAAAGTAAGATACAGATTAAAGCTATTACTTATGTGGGAAGTGATTTGAGACCTCCTGCAATACTTCAAAAGTTTGGATGAACTCAAAACCACCTTCTTTTGGGCGTTAACAATCTATATAATACAATTCTCTGATATCTTCCAAAAAATCATGGGAAAGGAAAAAGGTTGAATGTTGAAAGGGGGATAAAATAGTGTCCCTTAAGTGAAGTCCTAAAACTAGGCATTATATAGCTATATTCATACATGTGTGTGTTTGGCACATTTATAATATATAGACATGGGTATCTGCCTATGTATTCTTTTTAAAAAAGAGATAAATTTAGCTTAAATGTTTACCAAGTATATGTAAAAGAGTTTTACAAAAGACAAAAATTCAGTTTCTAACATCTTACTTATTAAATTGCAAACTCTTTTGTCACCAGGCCTCATTTTCCTTCTCATCTTTGAAGTTTGCTCAGCACCTGTGAACTCTTCAACCTGGAATATCCCTTGTTAGATATGGTCTCCTGCTACTCGTCAGTTCCTGTAAAAGCCTCCAATTTAAGGAAGGAACAAGGATAGACATCCTTTTTTCTTCTCCTGATTTTGCTTCTAGTTGTCCTAACTTTGCCTACACCCCCATTTTCATCATTTATATGCATTGCCTTCACCTCTTAGAAAGTAAGTTCCTTAACGTCAGGGACTGTCTTTCTATTTGCTTTTATTTCCAAACTTAACACACTGCCTGAAATATAATAAGTGCTCAATAAATGTTTATTGATAACCTTTCTTGGACTAAATTGTAAAATCTTTAACTATAAAATGTAGGTATTAGAGTAAATAATGAAGGGAGGAAGTAATGAATGAATTAATGAATGGATGAATGAAAAGGTACCTATTAAGAATTTACTATGCACCAGGGGCTGTGCTAAATGGTAGGGAAACAAATATAAAAGAGAGACAGTTGCTACCTTCAAGGAATAAGTCCTTATTATAGTCTAATAATTGGAGTGGTAGGAGGTTAAAAAAAAACAAAACATTTTGGTGTGTGAAGTCACCAGGAAACTGAATTTAGTCACTCAGGAATCCTTTCCACAAGATTACATAAGTTGATTTGATTATTGTCCCCCCAAAAGCAGTGATTTGGGGGATGGGGTGGGACAAAGGACATGCAGGAAAGCAAGAAGATAATGTGGGTGAATAGTGACTGGAATATGATTTGGGGAGTGGGATTGGCTAGATGTACTAGACTCTCACTAATAGGATAGCAGAGCACCAGGGCAAGGACTGCAGCATCGGAATGCAGCAGGGTAATGTAACACAGGAAGATGCTTGAGGTGGAGCCTTTTGGGGGCTCTGGAGCCAATTGGGTTATACATTTTACATAAGGTCTTCTCCCTCCTGTTGTAGTAGGTCTAAACCAGCAAAGTCACATTTGGGGATGCCAGCCAGCATCACCTCTAATAAAGTTTTCTGGCTCTAGGAGAAACACTAACTGAGAACACAGGTATAATCCCTCACTGTTGAAAGAACTTCATTACATTAAGTCAATGAGTTTCATTTCCTCTTGCCTCCAGAACTAGGTGTTTTTCAGTGTTAAATACCAAGTCATTATATGTCAGATGGTGGGAATAGATTTCAGTTATTTTCTTCCCTCTCATTTAATGCTGGACAAGTCTCTGATGGATTTTTGTCTGTTGCTCCTTACTCACCTGCTTATGGACAATGTGTCTTTATACATCTTATTTTCTTCCAGAATTACTTAATGGAGTTTGTGGATGAGCCTTGTCCAAGTGGAGAAAGAAATCATGGATTTGGCTTCTGTAGGTTAGGAATCCTATTTGTATCTGAACTGTCCACCCACTGTAGAAGGATCACAGTCAGTGTTTACATCCAAACAATTCTTTTTGCAGTAAAAAATGGTCATACCGGTAATAATGTTTTTTTTTTTTAATGCCGGAAAGTTGAACTCCAATAATTCAGTAAACACATTTCCAGAGGAGATTTTTTTTTTTTACTTTCCTTGATTTGCAATGGACCTTTTTCTCTAGGACATTTATACTGGTAAACCTGACATCCCAAATGACAGAAAATCAAATCATAGATAGCTTAGCCCCAAGGGATAGTGCTAACTCAACAGCATTACTGAGCTTGGGGCATTCAAATACATACTTGGCAATTGACTCAAAAGTCAAAGACCATTTAATTCTTCAAAGTAGATAATTCTAAATTCAAGCAATCTGAGCATGGTAAGGGAGAGGGTTTTTTATGGCATCTAAGGGAGAATTTCTGAGAGCCTCATTCTTAGAATCTCCACAGTTTTTTTTCTTTCCCCACAAAGCTGCCAAACAAAAGTATATGACAGTCTACCTTCAGCTGAGGGCTTGGCTAAAACCAAATTGGTGTAGCCTAAGTGCTGATCATAGAGTGAGGGAGAACTGGATTTGAATCCTGCTCCAGGCACTAGCAATAGCTGCGTGACCCTGAACAAATTGCAGCCTGTTTAAGCATTAGGATCCTCAATAATATAGTGGTAAAAGATGAAATTCAACAATCTCCAATATACTAAATATCACAGGTCAAAGAGATCAAAAGCAAGGCCTATAGTGAATATGAGAGTGCTATATATTAGTGAAAAAAACAACAACTGTAGAATGAAGGACAAAAACAAATGTGCTCCACTGGCACCCACATGATGCTGGAAGAAATTGAGGAAGGTCTGTAACAAATTGGGTAGTGAACCACCCCAGTGGAGAATGTATGGGAGGACTTAGGGAAGAGTTGAAATGATGGATAATCATGGGCGGATTACAAACTAAGTTGTTAGAAGATATCACAAATCACTGAAGTAACAGTTTCATTGGAAAATATGAGAATCCTCTTCTGCAAAATGGAACCATAGCCACACCTGCCTCACAAAGTTATTGTGAATATCAAGATACTCACTATATGTCAAAAGTCTTAGGGCAATTTTAATTTTATAAATCAGATTTAAACTAGTGAAACATTATTTATATAAACCTTTTTTATAAAACTTATTTATTAAAACTTTTCTAAGACTTTGGGGCCACTGCAAAGATATATGTCAGCTTTAGACTAGGAATACAATTTTTAGGGTTTGTCTGTCATTTAGAGTCCCACACTTTTATGTTAGTTTATGCTTTGTAATGTCATGCATTACAGTAATGTCATAAGTAATGTCATCAGTGAGGTAGTACAAGAAGATACCCATTTTGTAGATGAGGAAAGTGAGGTTCAGGAAGGGGAAAGTGATTCTTCCCACTCCCACCGCAGACTAGCCATATTTTTTCATGTAACATCATAGAATTCAACTCTTTTGACTACTAGCTCTGACACTTAATGACTCACTGATTGAGTTGGAACTCTGGAAATGGACCATATTTTCCTTTCCACTCCCCCAGATATTTTGATTCTCTCCTTGTTTATTATTTCTCACTTCTCATAAGCCCATGTCTACCTTGTATCTTTACCTTTATCCTTACTGTTAGAAACATGATTGACACACAAAAAAGCATCAAGGAAATTTTATTACAGCAGAGTTCAGAGGAATTGAACACTTTGGCCAAAGCCGACTCCACTGTCTTGAGGAGGAGGGAGTGCCTTCTACATTCATTCCCCCTGAATGAATGGGTAGCTCCCAAGTAGCACTACAGGAGGACAACAACGTGTCCAGACCAATACAAGCCCTTTTATACTGTTGTGAATTTTAGACTTCTCATCACACCATCCATTGGTCACATGACTTCATGTTCTCCTCTCTGATAGGCTGTCCCTCAAACAGCTTGTTGCACACAAGTTTCTGACTTTAATGTCACCATGCTAGGTCAAAATTCTGATCACTTAAAGCTGGGAGTTTTCACCTGTGGAAAGAGAACTCTTTCCTTGTTTCCCACACTTACTCTTCAATTACCAAGAAGATTAACAAGTTTCACTTTGTACCACACAAAAAGAAATTTAAGACATCATTTAGTCCAATATCCCAGCCAATTTTGAAATGCTCTCCTGTTGTATTCCTGACAGTGGGTTATCTACTTAAATGGATCATTTTGAAATGAATTTGACTGATACAACACATGTCATCAATCAGGTAACCATAAAAATCCCAATCAGGATCCTCTACGTATAGTTTTTAAAAAATCTAATCTTTAATAAACAAGGAAGAAGAGAGTGGGTATGTGTGTGAAGGTAATAATTTTCAGATCAGAGATCATATGGTGTTGAAAGTTAGCTATTAATATTAGTTATTGACTTAATAATACTCTAAATATCCCAAAGGCAATATCCTATTTTTCAGGGGAAAATAATTATTATAGTAGTAATAATAACAGTGATAATATTCATAGCTAACATTCATGCAGCTCTTTCTGGTATGCAAAGGGCTTTATATATATTATCATATATAAGTATGGCAATAGCCCTGTGAGGTAGGTGCTTTATTATACCCATTTTACACATGAGAAAACTGAAACAGACAGAGGTTAAGTGACTTGCCCAGGTCCCAAAGCCAGTGATGTTCTTGTCTCCCTGATTTCAAGTCCAGTATACTTGTTGGTTGGTTGGTTGTTGTCCATTTTCTAAGAAAACCAAAATGACAATGTAAGGCAAACTTGTTCAGTTGTGCCTAATTCTTCCTCATTTGGGATTTTCTTGGAAAAGATACTGAAGTGATTTTCCTTTTCTTTCTCCACCTCATTTAACGTATGAGGAAACTAAGATAAAGTTAAATGACTTGACAAGGGTCATGCAGCTAGTAAATGTCTAAGGCCTGAATTGAACTCAGGTCTTCCTGACTATGCCCAGTGTTCTCTCCACTGGGCCACCTGCAACTTAAGCTTTCTGCAAATGGCTGAGTTGATGAAATTGAATCAAGCATGCAGATATAGATGAAAAAAGAGAATCACAGTGTTATTTTATATTTAATATAGAAAAGGCTTTCTAGTGTCATCTAGTTCAGCCCCTTATTTTAAAGATGATAAAACTCAGCTGGTTTCCAGTGATTGCCTCAGGCACAAAAGTGCCTATACCATTCATCAACTTGTTGTTTTGTTGACATTCTACCAAACAACAATTCAATTGATTATTTTTTCTAAATTGACTAAATTGCTTTTTTATAGTCTTGTAGATCCAGCCTTCAGTTCCTAAAGCAATCTCAGTTCTAAATTCCAGATGGTCTAGAAGGGAGCAAGAATGCATGCTACTTGCTGTGGGTGAAGAGGCAATGGATGATCTCTAAAGATAATTAAAATAAAAATATCACTTAAAATCTCACATTTACAGACATTTATAGTAAACTGCAGATGCTTATTGATTATATTTGTGAGATAAAGATACTCATCATCCCATGTTTTGCTATTTTTTTTTAATCTGCAGCAGATGGTACTGAATACATTATAGCTGAGCCCAAATTACAACAAATATTTCCTTGTCATCCCAACATTCCTAATTCCTTAAAGAGAAAGCTCATTGTACAACAGGATGGTCTACCTTAAAAATAATAGCATCTGACATTTATATTTTCCCAAGATCTGTAATTTCATTACTGCAAGTATTCCCTTTACTGAAGTAAATTTCAGTCCCTCTATTACTTAATAAATGGGCTTCAAACATTGCTGTGAAAAAATTCACTGTCTTGTAGCCCCCCAGTGATGACCTTCTCCAAACTTTGTTAGATTGAATGAAGGCAACAAGTATGTAATCCATCAGAGAGGGTGCCTTTTCAGCTTAGTTGGACCAGACAGACAGTATTCTTTACTAGCATAGCCTTGATGAACTCAGGGTTTTACTTCCATGCCATGACAAGTATTGGACAAGACATTTGTGAAAATACTTGTGTGATTTCAACAAAATCTATAAAATCTGCAGTTAGAACAGGTTTGGTACAGATGTTGAATAAGCTTAGGTCCACTACACAAGACTCAGGTTTCCGTAATGGAACACCCTACTCTATGCCTTTAGCAGTAAAAGGAAGTTCATTGGTTAGAAGAAGGAAAATGTTAAGTTTACAATTCAATGTAAGGATCATGCTCTATTTAAAAAAATATTTTCCAATTACATGTAAAAAATTTAACAATCATTTTTCTCTTCTTCCTTCCTATTCCTCCCTGCTCCTTGAGAAGGCAAGTACTTTGATTTCAGTTATATATCTGAGGTCATGCAAAACGTTTTTATGTATTACCCATGTTGCAAAAGAAAACACAAAAAAACCCCAATAAAAATAAAGAAAGTCAAAAAAATTGCTTCAATCCGCATTCAGAGCTCATCAGTTCTCTCTCTGGAGAAAGATAGCATTTTTCATCATGGTTCTTTTGGAAGTGTCTTGGATCATTGTCTTGATCAAAGTAGCTAAGTATTTCAAAGTTGATCATATTTATAACATTACTATTACTGTGTACATCCCTGATCTGCTCACTTCATTTTCCATCAGTTCATATAAATCTTCTCAGGGTTTCTGTTCATCATTTCTTATAGCACAATAGTATTCCATCACAATCATATACCACAGCTTGTTTAACCATTCCCCAATTGATGAGAATTTGTGAGTTCCCAATTTTTTGCCACTACCATGGATTTGTCATAAATGTTTTTGTCTAAAGAGGTCCTTCTTTCTTTTCTTTGATCTCTTTGGGATAGAGATCTAGTAGTGATATTTCTGGGTCAAAGGGTATATGTATATATATATATATATATATATATATATATATATATATATATATAGTTTTTTATCTCTTTGGGAATAGTTTCAAATTATTCTTCAGAATGGTTGGACTAGTTCACAACTTCACCAACAATGCATCAGTGTCCCAATTTTTCCACACATCTTCTAGCATATGTCATTTTCCTTCTCTGTAAGGGTAGCAATCTTATAGGTGTGAAAAGGTAGCTCAGAACTGCTTCAATTT
This sequence comes from Notamacropus eugenii, assembly GCF_028372415.1. Taxonomy (NCBI): domain Eukaryota; kingdom Metazoa; phylum Chordata; class Mammalia; order Diprotodontia; family Macropodidae; genus Notamacropus; species Notamacropus eugenii. The sequence goes on from NC_092872.1 coordinate 648,131,960, forward strand.
TCATTTCTCTAATCAGTAGTGATTTAGAGTACGTTTTTATTTGATGAGATTCAGCAACTTCAAGGCACCTGGACAAGGGAAGCCATCTCTACCTGGACCTCTTCAGCTAGTTTTCTCCTTCATAATCTGGGTAACCCTTGATTCTAATGAGGTCATCAAGGACAGGTGGTTCTTCTCTTCCACAAAGGCTTGTGTAGACTGGATTCTGTTTTTACTCTAAACAGAAAGTAGGTCTCCCAGTTGGATAGCTTCCCACCAAACTAAGGAGCATGTGCCTTGAAGGCTAAGAGCAAATATCATCAATCAGACCTTGCCTTCAGAGGCTGACCTTTTCAGAAATGGAGTTTTAACAGAAAAGGCTAAGGTGAATAACAAATTAGTAAGTAGTTATTGATATAACTGTGTACTATTAATTTCTCTTATAACCCAAAGTTGGCACATAGACAAAAATTTGGCACACAGAATTTCCCAGCTGTCATCTAGTACAATCCATAGCTCCCCCAATATCTATCAAATTCTTTCTTGAAGACCTCCAGTGGGAGTGGGATGAGGTTTAACCTATTACTTCCAGAAGTAGCCCATTATACTTTTGGACAGTTCTAATTATAAAAATGTATAGCCTAATTTGTCTTCTCATAACTTCTATCCATTGCACTTAATTATGCCTTTGGGTGCTAAACAGAACATATCTAATACCTCTTCTACATCATAGTCTTTCAAGTATTTGAAGAACTTATATTTTCCCCCTCACCCCCATAACACTAAGGACCCTGGCATATACAGGAGGACTTGCTGTACAGATTCCTGGATCTGCTCTTCTAAAAGGAAAACAACTTTTGAGGGGTCAACAATCTACTTTAATCAAGCACATATATCATTGACTTAGTTCAGGGGAAAAAGTCAGCATCCTCAACTTCAGAGAAAATATAAACAGAGAAATAAAGACTGACAGGGTTTCCAACTGTCTGACCATAAGTAATACATACATCACAGATCAACAGACAGACCCAACTGTCTGACCATTACATATATAGTTGGTTGGTTGGTTGTTGTCCTTCACTCTCAAAGAGGACCTAAATGACGTCACCATGATAAAGTGAAGTTTCAGTGTGTTTGACTGTGGCTGATCAGACCAATACAAGCTTGGAATGCTCTACCATAGGTTGGGCACAGATAGTCCATGTGAATATTGGGGTGGATACTCCAAATTTGTGCATTCCATGCTTACTTTGTGCTGACTCAATTCTGCTTTGCTCATAGAGCACAGCACCCTTTAGGATGTAGGCACACCTTGCTGAGTTGTCCTGTGCCAGTGTCTCCCATGTCACATAGTCAAATCCAAAGTTTTTGAGAGGGACTTTGAGAGTGTCCTTGTATCATTCCTTATGACCACCATGTGATCGTCTGTCCCAATAGTCTTTTTGGCAATCATATAATTTGCATATATGATTTTGCATATATGGAGTGCACCTACTCCAGAAAAATGTGCATGAAGCTCCAACTTCAGTAACCTGGCCTTCATTTGCCAACCTTGTTTCACTCAGAGCTACTGCTTGGATATGATACCTGTTGAATTCTCTTGCAACAAGAGCAGTTTGCTTTTCAGGTCTACTGGATTTTGAGTTGTCTATAAGCATACATACATTCCATGTGCCAATGGTGAATGTAATCATTTTTGAAGATGTTTTTGTACATTTTGTGCATTATTTTTGTGTTCCGAAGAGAAGCTAAATGGCACAGTGGATAGAGCACTCTCCTTGGAATGGCAAGATTGGGAGTTCAAATCGAACCTCAGATATACATACATAGCTACCAGAGAGAGAAGCATCAACATCTGGGTCTTCAAAGCTGGGGCTCTTTAGCTACTACCCAGAATCTTATCTGGCCAAGCAAACACTTCCAGCGAGTAAGCTCCAAAACAAAACCTCACCTCAGAATAATTATACACTTTTTACAGCCAGAGGGTATCATTACCCTTGAGAAACAGTGCTTTCTTAGAAATTAACAAAAGGTGTGAACCTTCTTACAAAACAAATCTTTGATCAAACTTTTCTTAATGGGCTGGCATATTAATGGGTGGGGAAGATCTTTAACTCTCATTAACTTAATTAACATTACACCCCCTTAAGCCTTCTTTTCTCATATCTAGGCTAAATATTTCCAAGTTCTGCACATGGTCCTTAAAAAGCATGGAATAGAGAGGCCTGTCACCATCTTGGTTGTCTTTCTTTGGCATTCTAGTTATTTCTGACTAAACACAGTGTTCCAGATGTGGATCAGGTAGGCCACAGTAAAAGGCGATTGTCATATCCCTACTCCTGAAAGCTATGTGTTATTTCTGGACTTCACTATCACCACATAGCTGCCTCTTACCTTATACCTATTGACCTTTTCTCTCACTGTTGTACTCATACCAAAACCTTAGTCAACGGAAAACACCAGGCCAGAATTTCTTTTTTTCCTCTATACCACAATGCCATAAGAAGGTAATCCCACTCCCTTGCTTTTTTATCTCCTTTTTTGTGTTATTTTCCTCTTTTAGAATGTAAGCTCATTGAGGGCAGAAACTTTTTTTTTTTATATTGTATTTGTATCCGTATTGCTTAGCATGGTATCTGGAAAATAGTAAGAACTTGAGAAATGCTTGTTGATTAATTTAAGGAGTACAAAGTCACATCAACTTTCTTGGTATGCATATTTCACTATTATGTCCATTAGATTGTGCTTTCCTTGAGGGCAGCGATTCTTGCTATTCTTTGCATCCCAGGCACTTAGGACAGCTCCTGACACATAGCAGGTGTTAAATAAATTCTTGCTTATTATTGACTAACTCATTACTGACATACTGAGCATACAGTCCCTCTGAGTCTTGTTCAAGTAAAAAAAATAATGCTGTTAAAACATCTCAGATTTATACTTGTCATCCCAGTGACAGCCTTAAGTTATATCTTTCCTGAGTAAAGTTTTGTATTTCAGCATGGGGTAATAGAAAGAGTACTAGGTTCTCAAAAGAACCAAAGTCCTAAATTCTCCTAAATTCTGTCCCTAGCTAAGCCTTCCACTTATGGTGTAGGAAGCTATATGTACATACATATATACATACACACATACACACATACATACGTACATACATACATACATACATACATACATATATATATATATATATATATCTAACACAGTGGATTCAAAACTGGACCTCTAGGGTCAGGAAAATCTGAAGTGAAATCTGGCCTCATTTACTAGCTACATAATCTTGCACACATCACTTAACCTTTGCCTGCCTGTGTTTCCTCATCTGTAAACTGGGGGTAATAATAGCCACTTGCTTCCTAGGGCTGTTGTGAGGATGAAGTGAGGTAACATTTGTAAAGCACTTAGCAAATATGAAAGCACTATATAAATGCTAGCTAGCATTATGTTACTGTTGTTATCATAGTGTGACCTTGAGTAAGTCTTTTTCTCTCTTTGATCTATTTCATTATGTAGCATGAGGAAGAAATTATCTTTGAGTTCTGCTAGTCTATTATAGCACTAATGTTCTATGATGCTCACTTATGATATTCAACATTATCTTTGAGAATGATGCATTATTGTGTCAAATGGCCTTTTATAAGATCAATAGAAAAAAGTGCTATTAGACATAGACACACATTCAAGGTAACACTCCTATTGAAATATAAAAACACTGAGATATAGGAAGATATTCACAGGATTAGAAAATGAAGGAGACAAGTTCATATTTCTATAAACAAGCATAATTTGTTTAAACTTTCTAGAGGAGGCTAGATACTGGATTCTCCCACAAGGCAAATGCTTACAGGGAGGAATGAAGGTGCCTACTTAATATTTTATATTGCAACAGCATACTGTCTCATTTTGTTTGTTCTTTTATTTACTTTATTGATATTTGGGAGATAAAAGATTGTTTCCAGGTGAGGAAGAAAATCAAAGTGACTTAGATTCATTAAGTTTCTATATAGAGATCAGTATTTTTCTGTGCTACCAAGAGGAAGGTTGAACAAAATAAGGAAATTTGAGAGAAAGGAGATAAGATCATAGAATACTGTAATCACAAGGGAAAATATTTTTTCTCAGACACAAAACCACACACACACACACACACACACAAACCCATATACATAGCAATCTTTTTTTAGGCATAATGATATTCAGTCTAAGATAAAAAATGAACATGAAATTCTGACAATTTTAGAAGACAAAATAACATTCTAAAAACCAAACAAAGGTCCTATAAGGACACCATTAAACTATATAATAAGTTGCTCTCCAAAGAAAGTCAACAGGAAATGGAACAACAAGACAAATATGATTGTGTGGGTACATATTTTCCAGAGCCGTAGAATTTGATAATTGGAAGGGACATCAGTGACCATGTAGTCATACCAATATAGGAAAAGAATGTCCACAAAACACATTGATAAGTGATGGCCTATTCTCTACTTTAGGAAGGGTAACCTACCAGTTCTTAAGGTAGCCTATACCACTTTTGGATGGTGCTAATTATCAGGTTGCACATCTGACATCAAGCATGCCTCTTCATCTTTCACTCATTGCTCCTCATTCTGTCCCCTGGCATCAAAGAGAATAAGGTAATCCCTTCCTCCCTATAACAACCCTTAAAATATCTGGTGAGAACCATCATCACTGCTCTTAATATTCCCTTGCAAAACTGACCAGATCCTTCAATCAGTTATCATGTTATGAACTCACGAACATTTACCATACTGCTTCCCCTCCTCAGGACACTCTCTAGTTTATGAAGTCCTTAAACTTGTGGTATCCAAAACTGAACATAATACTTCTGTGGTGGTTTAACCAGACACAGTATAGTGGGAATATCATCTTTATTTCTGTAAGACAGGTCTTTCTCAGTCTAGTCCAAGATTGTCTTAACTTTTTGGGCTGCAACATCAGAGTGCTAATACATATTAAACTTGCTGTCCACTAAAACTCTCAGTTCTTTTTCAGAACAGTTGATGTGCAATCATATTTTATCTCATTTTTATAGTAAAAAAGTTATTTTGAGCTAAAGAGTAAAACTTAATTTTTCTTACTCAATAGTAAATATTTAATCTTGAATTTCATCTTATCAGATTCAGCCCCGTGCTCCTGCCTTTCAATATCTTTGATAATTGATCCTAGAGCCAATAGGGAAATGCTGAATCTTCTTTTGCAGGGGAATGATATACTCAAACCTGTATTTTAGGAATATTAATCTGCAACTATGCCCATAGGAGAAGGGAGAGACTTGAGGCAGAAGACTAATTTGGAAATTATAGAAATAGGTGAGATAAGAGATGATGAGGGACTGACTTAGGGACGTTGCTATACAAGCAGGGAGAAAGCCACAGATCTGAGAGATGTTGAATAGGGCAATTGACATGATTTTTTCTTCAAGTGAGACTTGAAGGACTGTGAGGATTCAAGGAAAACTCTGATGTTGGTAGCCTGGGTGACTAGAAGAATTGTGATGCCCTTGACAAAAACAGGGAGGCTATGGAACGTGTGGAATTAGAAAAATAGTGAGTTCTGCTTTGAACATGTGGAGTTTGAGTTTCAAAAGGAACATTTTGTGTGGTATTTATGACATAGCTATAACCATAAGTCATGCAAAGTTTCATTTCTTAACTCTGCCATCAAACTGCAAAATGTTACTATTAAAGTGACATTCATTTTACAGTTTCTAATAAAGAATCATTCCTTCTAATGATCTACTGTAGTTAAGAGCCTGTTATATTTTAGTAGGCAAAATTATATTACTATGGGCCATGTATTATATGTTTTTTGATCAAATCCTGATATAAACAGAAATGTATTAGGAAACTGGCATACAAAACTGATCAATAAGAAAGATGAAGTATGTGACAACATATATAAGAAGGTTTTCATCTCTCTGCACTGTGCCATCATCAACCAGCTTCTTGAGTATTTTGTCCACTTCTGAGAACCATGTTTTGAAAAGGACATTGATAAGTGGCGAAACATCTAGATAAGTGCAGATAGTTCCATTGAAGGAATTTAGGATAGTTAGTCTAGGGAGAAAAAATTTTAAGGAGATCATGATTACTATCATCAAGTATTCAAAAGACTTACATGTGGCAGAATTTGTATTATTTTGATGGACTCTAATGGGAAGAGCCAAGAACAAAGTCAGTGTTACAATGAAACAAATGTAAACTTGATGTAAGAATCTCCCCTCTCTCTCTCCCCCCACCCCATTCAAAATTTTCGAGAAAAACCTTGAGAGTCAGCTTAGGGATGGTGAATATCCTTGGACCTGGAATCATGAAGACATGGCTCAGATTTGACTGTTTCTGACATCTACTGGCTGTGTGATCATGAGCAAGACTTTTTATTTCTCTGATTCTCAGTGTCTTCATCAGAAAAATCTTTCTCCCAGTGCTGTTGAAAGATTCAATGCAATAATGTATATAATGTAGTTGTGAAGGTTTAAATTGCTATAAAACAGTATTTTTTTATTATTAAGACTTGATGATCATGTGTTGGATATGTTGTTAGAGAAGAGTTTTGTTTGGGAATGGGTTGAATTGGCATACAGACAATATTAACATAAATATCCTTTTAGTGGTTTTGTATGATGAAAAGACATACAGATAAAAACAGTGTATTCAAAGAATTAAAGTTATGAATCACTCAGAGGGTAATAGAAACAAGATGGTCAAATTGAATTGATGTGAATGCATTACAAATGAGAAATTGCACAGGAGCAGGAAGTAATCAAATAAATGATTCAAATGTTCAAATGGATCTGGGATCTCATTGATTTGTATGGTTTTTTCCAAAGAAGCAGATTCTAATTCCTCCATGCTTGTGAATTCTGTGTGACTCTTGTTCATGTCCTTTTAACCATAGGTGGTTGAAACATACTAGAGGAATTCCTTGATTTATTTTAGTACTTCAAGAATGCCAGAGGTTCTCAGGGGCTGTTTAACCGTTAGTGCTCACCTCTCCCAAATAAGTAGCTCATATTCTTCTTTAAAATGTATATCCTAGATGCAATAGATTGAATTAGATGATCCACAAATATAGGGATTAATTTTTTTTGCCTCTTTTTGTATTCACAGCATTAACACAGTCCTTGGGTCGTAGTAGACATTCAATAAGCATTTATTAATTGATTGATCATTTAAACACATTCTTTCTCATACTTTTTCCAAAAAAATACTCTTGATAAAAACAGGGAAAGGTTGATAAAAAGAGTGATGACACATAAAAATTCATATAAAATTTTGACCAATGTACTCCTATTAGCACACTGAAGAAACCAAAGAACCCTTAGTCGGCAAACCTTGGACATTTTCCAAACAGAGATAGCAACTGAAAGTAGAATATAATCTTATTTGTAGAATCTTAAAGACGGATGATGGAAATTTGTGAGCAGCATTGCCTCATAAAGTAAAGACAAGCAGTCAAAGGTAAAACTAGTCTGATGAAACTTTGGTGAGAGAAATAAATAATCTCCAGTCACTTCCAGTCACTTCTTTTTCTTAAGCCTACAAATATGCTCATGTCTCCTCCATCAAAAAACACATAAACAAACAAAAACCTCTCTCTTGGTTCACCATCCCTTCTAGTAGGTATGATCCTATGTCTCTCCTTACATTCTTAGATAAATTCCTTGAAAAAGTTATCTATACTTGGTGTTTCCACTTCCTCTCACTTTTTTCTGTATCCTCTGTGACATGCCTAAGGCCACAGAAGTAATTAGTGGTAGGCCTGGGATTAGAACTCAGGTCTTCTGATTCAGATATTCAATGTTCTTTTCACTGAATCACTTTGCATATTCTGAGTCATGCTGATTTAAAGTTCTTACAATGACAATGATGTAAAACAAAAACAAAACACAGTGTTCCACAATCACCACATTTATCCCCGAAACAATTGTTCCCTTACATTATGCTCTGCATGGGTAATTTATGGAGAATCCACATTTGCCAGCCTAATTGCATAGTCTTATTTTCTAAAATCTTTTTAAGATTCACTTGTCTTCCCAGCATTGCCTTCTGTTTTGATGGGGCTCTCTTTTGAATTTAATAAGGAAACTTTAAGTATTTGCACAGCTGCGAAGTGACAACCACTGAACTTTTAGTCTGTTTTTTGGCTTGCTTTTTGAAGGCTGTATTTGACTTTGAACTAATTGCAACCATGAGCTTATTCGTTAAACTGTTTCCCCCTTGTGTAGGTGATTATTTGAAAAAAAAGAAAAATTACATATTGTTTATGAAGGGGAGGATAGAATGTTGGGAGGAAATGGGAGGGGAGAATGTATGTGAGAATAGAATCCTCACGGAGAGTCATTTTCATAGAAATTAGCTCTAAGAAAACCATCCTTTAAAAAAAAATTCGGAAAAAAAATTTATAGAAATATGCATAAGAAAATGAAAAGGGAGTGGAGAACACTGGCAGGAAGGTAAGTTGAAAATTCCTAGATTTTATTTATTTATTTTCTTTAAATAGCATTTTTCCCCAATTACATATCAAGAAAATTTTAGCATTCATTTTTATAAGATTTTGAGTTCCAATTTTTCTCTCTCCCTCTCTCATTGCCCTCCACTCTTCAAAAAATGGCAGGCAATTGGATATAGTTTATACATGTGCTATCATGTAAAACATTTCCATATTCATCACAGATGTGGAAAAAGAAACAAATCAAAAGAAAAAATGCAAGGAAAAATAAAGTGAAAAAATTATGCTTCAATCTGCATTCAGAGTACATCAATTCTTTGTCTGGATATGGATACCATTTTCCTTCATGAGTCCTCTGTACCTGTCTTGGATTATTATGTTGCTGAGAAGAGCTGAGTCATTCATAGTTGATCATCACACCATGTTGCTGATACTGTGTTCAAAGCTCATTTCACTTCCCGATACTGTGTTCAAAGCTCATTTCACTTTTCATCAGTTTGTATGACTCTTTACAGGTTTTTTCTGAAATCTGACTGTTCATCATTTCTTATTGCACAGTAGTATTCTACTACATTTAAATACCACAGCTTATTCAGCCATTCCCCGGTTGATGGACATATCCTCAATTTCTACTATTTTGCTACCAAGAATAGGGTTGCTATAATATTTTTGCATATGTAGGTCATTTTCTCTATTTTATGATGTCTTTGGGATGCAGTAATATTGGTGGATCAAAGAGTATTCACAGTTTGGTGTCTTTTGGGCATAATTCCAAGTTGCTTTTCCAGAATAGTTAGATTAGTTCACAACTCCGCCACTAGTGTATTAGTGTCTCCATTTTCCCACATTTTTTATTATTTTATTATTTTTTTATTATTTATTTTTTAATTATTTATTATTATTTTTATTTATTTATTTATTATTTATTTATTTTTATTTATTATTTATTTATTTATTATTTTTTCTTTTTTGCCATATTAGCCAATCTGATTGGTGTGAGGTGATATTTCAAAGTTCTTTTACTTGGCACAAAAGTGATTTAGATCACTTCTTCCTATATGTATAGATATCTTTGATTTCTTCATCTAAAAACTACCTGTTCCTACCCTTTGACTATTTATCAGTTGGGAAATGGTTTATATTTTCATGCAATTGACACAGTTCTCTATATATTTGAGAAATGAGTTCTTTATCAGAGGCACTTACTGTAATCATTGTTTTCCAGCTTTCTGCTTTCCTTCTAATTTTGATGGCATTGCTTTTGTGTGTACAAAAGATTCAATTTAAAAATGTCAAAATTATCTGTTCTGCCTTTTGTAATGCTCTCTATCTTTTGTTTGGTCATAAGTTCTTCCTCTCCCCATATACCTGAAAGATAAACTATTCCTTACTCTTCTAATTGGATTGCTTCATTGTCTATGTTCCTTTGGAGAAAGATGTAGTTTCCTTCCTTATGTCTTTTAAGTAGGTCTATTTTTGTTTTTACTTTGTTTAAGATCAGGATTGCTACCCCCACTTTTAGTTTTTCCTTCAGCTGAAGCATAATAGATTCTACTCCAGCCCCTTACCTTTACTCTGTGTATGTGTCCATCTGCTTCAAGTGTATTTCTTATAAATACCATATTGTAGGATTTTGTTTTTGAACTACTCTGCTATCCACTTCTATTTTATGGGAGAGTTCATTCCACTCACATTCACAGTTATGATTACTGCCTGTGTATTTCCCTCCATCCTGTTCTTTCTCCTATTTGTCCTCTCCTTTCACCCTTTCCCACATTATGAATGTTTTGCTTCTAACATTTCCCCTCATCTGCCCTCTTTACTATCAGTCCACAGCTACCCTTTTTACTTAATCTTCATCCTTTCCTATTTCTTGTTGGGTAAGATAAATTTCTAAATTCAAATGACTGTGTACATTATTCCCTCTTTGATTCAGTACTGATGAGAGAAAGATTCAAGGGATATTCATCAACCATCCTTTCATCTTCTCCACCATTTTAATAGGTCTTTTGAGCCTCTTTATATGTGATAATTTGCTAAATTCTATGTCTCACTTCATTCTGTACCAATTGTACTCCTCTCTTTCATCCTTAATTTTTTTATATCATTTTCTCAAATTCACCTTATACCCACATGAGTTGTATGTATATATGTATGTATGTGTGTGTGTATGTATATTCCTTCTATCCATTCTGTTAGTGATACAATTTTTTAAGAGTTACAAGTGTCATCTTCTCATGTAGGGATGTAAACAGTTTAGCTCTATTTAATCCCTTACATTTTCCCTTTTTTATCTGTTTAGGCTTTTCTTGGGTCTTGATACTGGAGGTCAAATTTTTGGTTTAATTCTGGTCTTCTCCTTATGAAGACTTGAAATCCTTCTATTTTGTTGAATGACCATTTCCCACCTTAATATATTTTGTTTAATTTTGCTGGGTAAGTGATTCTTGGTTGTAGTTCTGACCCTGGAACATTATGTTCCTTGACATCCTATCCTTTAATGTTGCAGCTGTCAAGTCTTGTATGATTCTCATTGTGACTTTCTAATATTTGAATTGTTTTTTATTCTGTCCACTTGTAGTATTTTTTCCTTGACCTAATAGTTCTGAAATTTGGCTATAATATTCCTTTTTTTTTTTTTTTTTTTTTTTGGAAGAGGGTATCTCTTTCTTGAGGTTTTCTGTGGATTCTTTCAATGCCTATTTTGCCCTCTGGTTTCAGTACATCAGGTCATCCTTAATAATTTATTGAAAGATGTTGTTCAGGTCCTCCTCTTGATAATGACTTTCAGGTAGTCCAGTGCTTCCAATATTGTCTCTCCTCGAGCTATTTTCCAGGTCAGTTGTTTTTCCTATGAAGTATTTTACATTTTCTTCAATTTTTTTTTTATTCTTTCAAATTTGTTTGATTGATTCATGATGTCTCATAGAGTCACTAGCTTCCATTTGCTCAGTTTCTAACTCTTAGGGTATTGTTTTCCTCAATTAATTTTCTACAATTTCTTTTCATTTGACCAATTGTACTCTTGAAGGAGTTGTTTTCTTCAGTGGATTTTTGTATCTCCTTTTCCATTTGTCTAATTGTACTTTTAAAATAATTTTCCAAACTGTTGACCTCCCCCACCCATAATTCTCATGCATCACTCTCATTATTCCTCCAATTTTCCTTCTAGTTTTCTTGTATGATTTTTGAGCTCCTGCTCAAACTCTTCCATCAGTTCCTTTCGGACTTGAGAACACTTTCAATTTTCTTTGGGTTTTTGCCCATAGGTAATTTGACATTGCTGTTCTCTTCTAAGTTTGTGTCTTGGTCTTCCCTGTCATTATAATAACTTTCTATGATCAGATCACTTTTTATTGTTGTTTTTAGTCAAAAGAAATTTCCTTTCTTTTGAATTTGAGATCTAGGAAAGGATTCTAGGAAGATGGTGGAGTAGGTCAGAATATTCCATTCTCTCAAGATCTTCTACCTCACAGTGAACAGAGAGTGGTGAAAGTAAATGAGTAGGGGCGAAACAGTGGTCTTCCTGGGACAGTTGGAGAAGATCTCAAGAAAAATACCTAGATGAGGTTTTGTATTTGTGAAGAATAAACACTTCCAGGTTAAGGTCTGCTTAAACGACAAAGTAAGCAAAGCAAGAAGATCATGAAAAAAAGTCAATCAATTAGAAAAGGAGATCCAGAATCTTAAGGAAGAAACTGACTCCTTGAAAATCAGAACTGGGCAAGGGGAATCCAGCAAAATTAGAGATCAAGAAATAATAAAACAAAATATAAAGAATGAAAAAATAGAAGAGAATGTGAAACACATCATAACAAAAACATTCTGGAGAATAGATCAAGAAGAAAAAGCATAAGAATAATGAGACTAACTGAAAGTTATGATCAAAAAAACAATCTTGAAAGAATAATACAAGAAATAATTAAAGAAAATTGTCTTGAGGCATTAGAACAAGAGGGTAGAGTAAAAGTAGAAAAAAAAGAACCACTGACCACCACCTCAAAAAGATCCTAATAGGAAAACTCACATGAATATTATAGTAAAATTCCTAAACCCACAGCTCAAGGATAAAAAATTGTGAGCAATAAGAAAAAAAATTTACATATGGTGGTACCACAATTAGAATCACACAGTACCAAGCAGTGATGACACTAAAAGACCACAAATCTCAGAACACTATATATTGAAGAGCAAAAGAAATGGATTTCTGGCTAAAAATATCATACCCAGCAAAGTGATGCATAGTTCTGAATGGAAAAAAAATGGACATTTAATAAATTTTCAGATTTTCAGGACTTTGTAAAAAAAAGAAAAGAATCTGAACAAAAAAATAGGGGAGAACTAAATTTTGAAGGACTTTAAATGCCATACCAAAGAGTTTGTATTTGATCCTAGAAGCAATTTATTCCTTACCGAATACTTACATTCATTGTTGAGCTAGGCAATGCCCATAAAATAATTCCTTTTTACAATTATGACAGAATTTATATACAAATGAATTTTTAAACTTAATAGTATCCTGGCAAGCCCTTATACTTATTAAGTTGATACCTCTGCTCAAGTCATTTTTAGGATTTGGGTATTCACACAATTATTTGAGCCATTATTCATTTGTTTTTATAGTGAGATTTTATTTCTGAATTAAAAAAAAAAGGTTAAATCAACTTGATCACCTCCCTGATTCAACAAGCTTGGATCTGAGTAATCAGTGATTTCTTTCTTTCTTTTTCCTTCCTTCCTTCCTTCCTTCCTTCCTTCCTTCCTTCCTTCCTTCCTTCCTTCCTTCCTTCCTTCCTTCCTTCTTTCTTTCTTTCTCTTCCTTCCTTCCTTCCTTGCTTCCTTCCATCGTTCCTTCCTTTTTTCTTTCTTCCTTCCTTCTTTCTCTTTTTCTTTCTTTCTCTTTTTCTTTCTTTCTCTCTCTCTTTCTTTCTTTCTTTCCTTCTTTCTTTCTTTCCTTCTTTCTTTAATCATGAGTCCTTTGGAAATGATTTAGGTCATTGTATTGACAGAGTAGCCCAATGTTTCACAATTGATTCTCATTACAACTTTGCTGTTACTTTCCACAATGATCTCCTGGTTATTTTCACTTTATTTTGCACCAGTTAATATAGGTCTTGTAACATTTTATGAAACATTCTCTTGTCATTTCTTATAGCACAATAGTACTTCACCACAATAACATACCACAACTTTATAGCCATTTGTTAATTGATGAGCATCCCCTTGATTTCTAATTTTTTTTGCCACCACAAAAAGAGCTGATATAAGTATTTTTATACATATAGGTTCTTTCCTTTTTTTTTTTTTTATCATTTTGCACTATAGATCTAGTAGTAGCATTGCAGGGTCGAAAGGTATCCACAGTTTCTTAGCCCTTTAAGCATAGTTCAAAATTATTTTTCAAATTGTTTGCACCGGGTTACCATTCCACTAATAGTGCATTAGTGTCTCAATTTTCTTATCTCCCCTCCAACATTTGTCATTTCTGATAGGTGTGAGGTAGTACCTCAGAGTTTTATTAATTTGCATTTCTCTAATCAGTAGTGATTTAGAGCATTTTTTAATGTGAATATGGATAGCTTTCACTTTTTCTTTTGAAAACTGTCTGCTTATATCTTTTAATCATTGATCAGTTGTGGAATGGCTTTTTAAAATAAATTTGATTCAGTTCTATACTTGATATATGTTTGAGAAATAAAGTTTTTATCAGAGAAGCTCAGTGCAATTTTTTTTTACATTGTTTTATTGTCCATGTGGATTATTTTTTAGATTGGGGAAACAGCATAATTGATTGATACTGTGAGAAACTACAAAAACATATACAATGTCTAATACCTGTACACATCCCACTTCTACCTAGGAATAAGTTGGGGATATCTTATCATATCTCTTCATTTTAATCTCACCTGATTTCTATAATTATATTATATTAATATTTTTATTTATGTATTGTGCCCTTTTCTCCTCTTTCCATTGTTGTAGTTACTTTATGTCAAAGGCCTTGGTCAGATCTACATACATTGCATAGAGATCTCTGTTCTGCTCCTGGCATTTCTCCTGGAGTTGTTAGGCACCATACCAACTATTCTTGACCCTTTCTGAAGTCATACTAGTTCTCAGGTATATGACCAACTTCTAGGTGAAGGATCAGCCTATTAAAAAGGACCCTAGCAAGAATTTTCCCAGCAATGACTAAGAGAGGGACCCCCACTGTGATTGTTGCAGGACAATCTATTCCCTTTTCCTTTATAAGAATGGAAAATAGAGGCATCCTTGAACCCCTGGGGGATAACCTCCTCTTGCCATATAACCTGGAAAATTTCAGTCAACTTTTATGTGAGTAATGGTCCCCCTACTTTGAAACCTCAGCTGGAATAGAATCAGCACCAGGTGCTTTGCCACATGAAAGGAGCCTAATGGCCCTCAAAACCTCTTCTTCAGTTGGAAGTTCAGCTAAGGAGGTATTGACTTCAACCTGAGGCAAATGGTCAATGACCTCAGCATTGATAGATGATGGTCTGTTGAGAACATTATGGAAGTGATCAGTCTATCTCTCTAGGTTCATGTCCTTATCACTAATCAATGTGGCTCCATCAGCACTGAGTAGTTGTGATGCACCATAGGTTGCTGGTCCATGAATAGCTTTCAGGTAATCATAAAAGCATTTTGGATTGTTACTATCAGCATAAAACTGAATTTCATCTGTCTTCTTACTGAGACAGGATTCCTACATTTCTCTAAGTTTTGCTTGTATTTTGCCTTTGATGGAATGAAATGCTACCTTCTTAGAGGTGGATGAACAATCCTACTGGTAAATGCTGTGAAGTTCTCCTTTTTCATTTAGCAGCTTCTGAATTTCCCCATCATTTTCTTTTTTTGTCTAAGTATATTCAATTTTTTTCTTTTTTAAAATTTATTTATTTAACTTTTCAACATTCATTTCCACAAAATTTTCAGTTCCCAATTTTCTCCCCATCTCTCCCCTCCCCCACCCCAAAATGTCGAGCATTCTAATTACCCCTATCACCAGTCTGCCCTCCCTTCTAACATCTCTCCCTTCCCTTATCCCCATCTTCTCTTTTGTCCTATAGGGAAAGATACATTTCTATACTCCATTACCTGTATTTCTCATTTCCTAGTTGTATGCAAGAACAGTACTCAACAGTTATTCCTAAAACTTTGAGTTTCAACTTCTCTTCCTCCTTTGCTCCCCACCCATCCCCACTGGGAAGGCAAGCAATTCAATATAGGCCATATCTGTGTAGTTTTGTAAATGACTTCCATAGTAGTCGTGTTCTGTAAGACTAACTATATTTCCCTCCATCCTATCCTGCTCCCCATTTCTTCTATTCTCTCCTTTGACCCTGTCCCTCCCCAAGAATGTTGACTTCTAATTGCTCCCTCCTCCCATTGCCCTCCCTTCCATCATCCCCCCCACCCTACTTATCCCCTTCTCCCCCACTTTCCTGTATTGTAAGATAGGTTTTCATACCAAAATGAATATGCATTTTACTCCTTCCTTTAGTTGAATGTGATGAGTGTAAGCTTCATGAGTTTCTCTCACCTCCTCCCTTTTTCCCTCCACTGAAAACTCTTTTACTTGCCTCTTTTATGAGAGGTAATTTGCCCCATTCCATTTCTCCCTTTCTCCTTCCAATATATTTCTCTCTCACCCCTTAATTTCATTTTTTTAAAGATATGATCCCATCCTATTCTACTCACCCTGTGCTCTGTGTGTGTGTGTGTGTGTGTGTGTGTGTGTGTGTGTGTGTGTGTGTAATCCCACCAACTACCCAGATGCTGAAAAAAGTTTCAAGAGTTACAAATATTGTCTTTCTGTGTAGGAATGTAAACAGTTCAACTTTAGTAAGTCCCTTATGATTTCTCTTTGCTGTTCACCTTTCCATGGTTCTCTTGATTCTTGTGTTTGAAAGTCAAATTTTCTTTTCAGTTCTGGTCTTTTTCATCAAGAATGTTTGAAAGTCCTCTATTTCATTGAAAGACCATTTTTTTCCCCTGAAGTCTTATACTCAGTTTTGCTGGGTAGGTGATTCTTGGTTTTAGTCCTAGTTCCTTTGACTTCTGGAATATCATATTCCACGCCCTTCAATCCCTTAATATAGAAGCTGTTAGATCTTGTGTTATCCTGATTGTATTTCCCCCATCATTTTCATCAAACCAGTCTTGATGTTTGTGAGTGTTCTAACGCAGGTGAGCAAATTCAGTGCTGTTCACTAAATCTCTGAACGTTGCTTACTCCTTTCCTGCTCCACTGTCGCCAACTGTGTGATGGTTCAATTTTCCCTCAAAGTTAGCAGCAAACTGTTTACACTCAGAGATGAACTCTAATTTGTTGACATTCTTCTGGTAGTCATTTTGCTTTGGGGGCAGTACTCTTGGTCAATGCAAATATTTAGCTTGGAAAGGATAAGTAAGTCTATGATCAATCTAGCACCTTCCACCACATATTGCCTTTGTCACTCTCCGTCTTGTCTGTCTCTTCCCTTTGTAATCACATAATCTATTAGATGCCAATGTTTGCTGTGAGGGTGCATCCATGTAGTTTTATTGGGTTTGCGTAAACAGAAAACAATGTTACTTGTGAGGTCTCATGGAAAATTATGTCAAAATTTGGTTGCCCAAAGAAGTTCAGTATTGTACATCATGTTTACCCAGGTTCTGGATAGTGGAAAATGTTCTTGTGCCTTCCCGGTCACCAATGGAGTGAAATAAGACTGTGTGCTTCCTCCCATGCCTTTTAGCATGATGTTTTCAAGCATGTTGTCAAGTGCTTCAGTGAGAATGAAATCCACTGTACTGATGGTAAGTTCTTCAACTTGAAAAGACTACAAGCCAAGACGAAAGTGGAGGGAGTGTTGGTACATGATTTTCTGTTTGCAGATTATTGTGCACTTAATGCAGCCTCTGAAGCTGAGATGCAACAAAGTATGGATCAATTCTCTGCTGTCTGTGCTAATTTTGGCCTAATAATTAATACCAAGAAAACACAGATTCTCCATCAGCCATCACCACACCATCAATACATAGAACCATTGGTTATAATAAATGGAGAAGTTTTGAATGCTGTGAATAAGTTCACTTACCTTGGTAATGTACTTTCCAGGGAAGTACACATTGACAATGAGGTTGAGGCACACATTCCCAGAGCTAACTCAGTGTTTGGGAAGTTCTGAAGAAGAGTTTGGGAGAGAAGAGGTATTAGACTGACTACCAAACTGAAGGTCTACAGAGCCAATGTGCTAACCTCATTGTTGTATGCCTATGAAACATGGACAATCTACCAGTGCCATGCCAGGAAACTGAATCACTTCCATTTGAACTGTCTTAGGAAGAGTTTGAGGATCACCTGGCAGGATAAGGTACCAGACACTGAAGTCCTTGCTTGAGCTGAACTGCCAAGCATTCAAACTATGCTTCAGAGAGTGCAGCTCTGCTGGGCTGGCCATGTTGTTCAAATGCAAAATGTATGCTTGCCAAAAAGACTATTTTGTAGAGAACTCACATGGATCAGGGCATCACATGGTGGTCATAAGAGGCTATACAAGGACACTCTCAAGGTCTCTCTGAAGAACTTTAGATATGACTGTGTGACATGGGAGTTATTAGCACAGGACCACTCAGCATGGTGTGCCCACCTCAGAAATGGTGCTGTGCTCTATGTGCAAAGCAGAATTGAGGCAGCACAAAGGAAAGGTAGGATGCACAAATTTGAAATAACCACCCTAAATATTCACACCGACTGTTTGTGCTCAATCTGTAGTAGAGCATTCTGAGCTCATATTGGTTTGATTAACCCGAGTCAGACACACTGAAACTTCACTTTATCATGTTGATGTCATTTTGATTCCCTTTGAAAATGAAGGACAACAACCAACCAACCAGTTACTTTGTATATGGTTTTATTGTCTCTGCTTACTTCACATTGTATCAGTTCACATAAATCTTTCTATGTTTCTATGTATTCATCAAATGTATCAGTTTTTCAGTGCAATAATATTCCATTACATGCATGTACCATATTTTGTTTAGTCTTTCTCCAGTCAGAGAACATTTACTTTATTTAAAATTCTTACTATCAGAAAAAATACTGCTACAAATATTTTATGGTCTACTCAGTGTCAAGAACTGTCCTAAGTACTGGGCATATAAATAGTAAAATACAGTATATGCCTAGGGGGCAGCTAGGTGATGCAGTGGATAGAGCACCAATGCAGGAATGAGGAAGACCTGAGTTCAAATCTCACCTCAGACACTTGATACTCACTAACTTTATGATCTTGGGCAAGTCACTTAACCCCAATTGCCTCATCCTGGATCATCTCCAGTCATCCTGATGAACATCTGGTCACTGGATTCAGATGGCTCTGGAGGAGAAGTGAGGCTGGTGACCTGCACAGCCCTCCCTCACTCAAAACAAAGTCAAGTGCAAGTCATGTCATTATTTCTCTGATGGTATGGTCTTCTTCAACAACAAAGGATGAACATACACACACAGTATATACCTTAAAGGAACTAAAAATATAATGAAAAGAATAACATGCAAAACAACTATGTACAGTCAAGCTATATACAAGATAGACAGGAAATAAATATCAGGGGGAAGGCACTACCATTAATCGTAATTGCAATGGTTTCTTGTAGGTAGGATTTGAGGTGAAATTTAAAGGAATCCAGAAAAGCCAACAGGATATATGGAATGAGATAATTCTAGGCATGGAGAACATTTGGTAAAAATCCTCAGAATTAGGTGATGAAGTGTCTTGTGCAAGGACTCAGGAGTCATTAGATCAAAGAATATATGGCAGAGGGAGGTGTAATATATAAGACTAGAGGGGGAGACTAGGTCACATAAGACTTTGAATGCCAAATGGAAAATGAATTTGATTCTGGATGTGATGTATAGTCATTTTATTTTATTGAGAAAGGGGGTGATATGTTTCTGTCCTGTGCTTTAGAATAACTACTTGTGTAACTGAATGAAGGATGGAATGGAGTGGGAAGAAATTCATGGGAGACCAACCAGCAGACAAATGCAAAAGTCCAGGCATAAGGAGATGAGGACCTGCACCAGGATGGTAGTAGTGTCAAAGAAGAAAAGTGGAAGTATTTGAGAGATATTACAAAGTTGAAATCATCAGGTCATGACAATAGATTGGACATGGGGGGGGGGGAATATGTAAGGAATTAATGATGACATCTTGCTTTTAAACCTGGGAGACCGAAAGTATGTTGATGCCTTTGATAGTGATAAGAAAGTCTGAAAGTGGGGAGGGTTTAAGATAGAAGAGAATATTAAGAAGAAGAGGGTGAACAACTGAGACATATGTTGCAAATTTCCCAAGAAGAATGAAGATTGAACAAAGGCCACTGGATTTGGTCATTGAGATGAATTTGATAACTTTGGAGAGAGCAGATTCCATTGAATAATGAATTTGGGTTGCAGATTGTAGAAAGTTTAAAAGAAAACAAGAAAAGAGGAAATAGAGACAGTTATTGAAGATTGTCTTCTCAAGGAGTCTAGCTACAAAACGTAGGAAAGATATGGGACAAGCGTTAATAGGGGTGGAAGGATCAAGGGAGATATTTTATAAGACTATGTGAAACGAACATTTTGCTAAGTAGTAGGGAAGCAACCAATGCAGGGAAAAACAAACAAACAAATAAATACACTTGAGCATAAGTGAGAGAGTGGAAATAATAGAGTGGGTAATCTGCTAGAGGAGACATGATAGAATTTTTGATTTCTTGAGCAGGTAGAAGGGTTGCCCTTGGCAAGGAGATTCACCACCTCGTCATGTGAGATGATTAAAGGAGGGGATAATGGTAGAAGGCATCAGGATGGTGGAGATAAGGAAGAGAGGGAGAATGAGCTGCTATATATCAAAGCTTATATAAACAAGGAGAAAGGATTTGTGGATCAGATAACACTTGAACATCACTTGCATATGAACTGGCTAAAGCAGAAAAGAAGGAAAACACACAGAAAAAGTTGTGGTATATGGTTGTGATGGAACACACCTGTGCTATAAGAAATGATGATCACAATGATTTTTGAAAGGAATGGCAAAACTTGCACAAAATGAGTGAAGAGTGAAGTAAACAGAAGAAGGAGAAAATTGTATACAATAATAGTAATGTTGTTTTAAGAAAGACTTTGAGTGACTAAGTAATTTTTATTACTATAAATACACAAATTAAAAATAAACAACATATGAAGAGAGACTCTATCTGGAACCAGAAAAAGAACTGATAAATAGAAGTATTTATAGGATAGTTTTACATATTTATGTAAATGATATTGTGTCTACTGTTAACCATCTCTAAGGTAAGGGGGGAAGAAGGAAGAAGAAAAGGAAAAAAATAAATTTACATGATAACTATTACATCTTTAATAGCAATAGCAAGTTTTACATAATAAATTTGCAGGTTTGTGTATAATCATCTTGTTATTAAACTATGTTATGGAAATGATTCTTTATTCTAAAAATTGAAATAAAATAAATTTAAAAATCACAGAGTTGAGTAGAGAAATACATCTCAAATAAAAAAAGAACAGAAGGGAAGGGGATGAGGTGAAAATGGAAAAAAAAAAGACAGTGGAAAGATTCAGGGAGTGGTTGGTCATAATCCAAATAAACTTAACTCCGAAGAATAAATCCCCCCAAAAGAGAGTAAAGAAAGAGTGAAAAATGTCAGAATTTGTGATTGGGTTCTGGGAGAGGGAAAGAGAAAAAAGACAGGGGAGCAGAAGTAGATCATGCATGCATGCATGCATACACTCATACATACATGCATATGTATGTGATGGAGGGAAGTATACAATTTTTATCACAATTATCAATGTGAATAGAATGGACCCTCCTCCTAAAAAAGAGGATAGCAGAATATATTAGGACCAAGAAGTGCATTTGAAACATAAATATTCATGCATATATAAAATATGTATTGGGGAAAAATCTATTATGCTTCAATTGAAAAAAAGAAGCAGAGGTTAAAATCATGATCTTAAAGAAAGCAACAGAAAAATAGACTTGAATATGAGAGATAAACATGAAAAAAAGCAATATCATAAAAAGTACTATAGATTATGAATTTATATTGGTATAAAATATATATGTCAAAATATAGCACATATAAAAATACTTTAAAAGAAAAATTAGATGAGTTTAAGGGAGAAATAATAAAACTTTATTTGTGAGACTTCAATGTATCCTCTTTGAGATTTACATAAATCTAAAAGCAAACCCCACAAAAAAACAAGAAAGAAGTTAATGAACTGAATAAAATTTTAAAAAGTTAGATATGACAGACTTGTGGGAATTAGTGAATGAGAATGGAAAACAGTATATATATTCCTCAAATGCGTGTCATGCTTTTACAAAAATTGATTATATATAAGGGCATATAAACATAACAAATGAATACAAAAATGTAAATATTAAATATTTTTTCCTAACCAAAATTCAATTAAATTTTATTGAATAAAGGAAGGCTAAAGAAAATATTAAAAAGTAAATAGAGACTAAATAGCTTCATCATAAAGAGTGAATGAGTCAAATAACAAATAATAGAAAGAATAGATAATGTCATTAATGTAATGTCGAGAGAATATTACAAAATGTTTTGGCTGCACCCAATTTTAATTTCTATTCTATTCTAATTTATATTTCTAAGCACTTTCATCAGCAAAACGAAGAGAGAATAAAGGAACAAATTCATTAATCAACTAAAAAAAATCCTTTAAAAAGCAAGAAATTCAAAAACTCATTTAAAGACCGTAATAGAAATCTTTCAAATTGCAGAAGAGATGAACACTATTGAAAAAAAAAGAGTTAATAAATGAAATCAGGAGCTGATTGTTGGAAGAAAGTAAGCAAATCTAAAAAATAGGCAAAACATTACTTCACTTTATTTAAAAAAAGAGGAAAACATAATTATCAGTATAAAAATGAAAAAAGAAAATTTATGATAAAAGAAGAAAATTTTAAAAAAATGATTAGAAGCAGTTTTGCTCAGTTACATGTCATAAAATGACAACACAAAGGAAATAGAAGAATACTTATGAAAATATAAAATGCCTACTATAAGAAATATGTTATATAATGCTAACATACTGATGAAGACTAAACTTTTCAGACTTGAGCTTGCAGGGAGACATAAGGTCTCTGTCTGGGCAATGAGGAAACTTGGCATTGAGTACCAATATAACATTTATTTCCTGGGAAGCCCTGTAAAATCAGATAGGTGGTTTGTTCCTAGTGTAGTTGTCTTGAATGATATTCTCTAATTGATAATTATAAACTAATTTTTGAATGTTTTGATCAAGAAATTTAGGTTGCTAACATTAGTGACTATAAGTCTAATCGATATTTCTGTTGCTCTAGTTAGCAAATATAATGTTTAACCAATTTTGTATGTGTATTATGGGTTACAGATAGGGGTGGTGAGAGAGAAAATGTTTTTGTTTGCTTAATTAAAAATTTAAAAGACAAAAAAATGAAAAGAAATATAGAATTTTAGATTAGGACTGATCCCTACAGATCACCTAGTCCAATCTGCGCTATTTTATAGATTTGAAAATGGAGTAATAATATCATTGATTTTGAACTTGAATGAAATTCAGAATGTATCAAATCAAATCTCTCACTTTACTGGTAAGGAAACAGACTGAGATAATTCCAGAGGCTTTCCCACAGTAACACAGCAAAATATCTGAGAGAGGATTTGAACTCCTCATGACTCCTACAGGAGTGCTTTATTTACTGTGTCATCTAGATATCCCCGAAGTATATAGATGCCTTCCAGGCAATCTATTTAAATACAAATCAACAAGAATGTATTAAGTAACTGCTATTTGGAAAGCACTATGTTTGGCCCTGTTTTTATAAAGACAAAAATGATTACTTGCTCAAGGTTACATGTCAGCTTCTTACTACCAACACATTTTTTTAAGTGAAAGGATGGAATGCTAGAAATAAATGTAAAAGTGGGAAAATATGGAGTGGTTAAAAAAAAGGTATAGTATAAAAAAATGGTTATAGTATTGAGCAGGAATATAAACTACATAGGAAATTGGATTGCATATGATAAAGGACCCTGAAAGCTATGTTAGGGAGTTTGAACTTTATTTAGCAAGCAGTGAGGTATCATTCAAGGTTTTTGAGATAAGACGTGCTTCTAAATTGTTATTTTGAGATTTATGCAGCAGCATGTGTACGATAGATATCGTAGAGGTGAAGTAATGAAAGCATAGAGATGAGATAAACTATTGGAATAATGCAGGGAAAAAGGAGGGCCTCCTATAGGTTGGAATAGGAAGGATGAAAGAGAAGAATGAGAGAGATTATTCAGTTATAGCATTAGTAGAACTTGGTAATAGTTTTTAACATTGCAGAAAGTCAACCTGAATTTATTAAGCACCTGCTGTGGACCACACACTCTGCTAAGTGCAGAGGATATAAATGAAGACCAAAAAGAAAATGTTCACTGTTTCAGTGAGCTCATTGTGAATGAAGGAGACAACATGAACAATAAATTTATAGATAGGATAAAATGGAGATAGTCACGAAAATATCAGAATTTTATTTATTTATTTATTTAACTTTTAACATTCATTTTCACAAAATTTTGGGTTCCACATTTTCTCCCCTTTTGTCCCCTCCCCCCACCCTAAAACACCGAGGATTCTCATTGCCCCTGTCTGCCAGTCTGCCCTCCCTCCCTCCCCACCCCTTCCCTTTGGAAGGCAAGCAATGCAATATAGGCCAAATCTGTGTAGTTTTGCAAATGACTTTCATAATAGTAGTGTTGTGTGAAAACTAATTATATTTCCCTCCATCCTATCCTGTCCCCCATTACTTCTGTTCTCTCTTTTGATCCTGTCCCTCCCCATGAATGTTGACCTCAAATTGCTCCCTCCTCCCCATGCTCTCCCTTCCATCATCCCCCCCACCCTGCTTATCCCCTTATCCCCCACTTTCCTGTATTGTAAGATAGGTTTTCATACCAAAATGAGTGTGCATTTTATTCCTTCCTTTAGGGGAATGTGATGGGAATAAACTTCATGTTTTTCTCTCACCTCCTCTCTTTATCCCTCCACTAATAAGTCTTTTTTTTTGCCTCTTTTGTGAGAGATAATTTGCCCCATTTCATTTCTCCCTTTTTCCTCCCAATATATTTCTCTCTCACTGCTTGATTTCATTTTTTTAAAGATATGATCCCATCCCCTTCAATTCACTCTGTGCACTCTGTCTCTGTGTGTGTGTGTGTGTGTGTGCGTGTGCATGTGTGTGTGTGTAATCCCACCCACTACCCAGATATTGAATAGTTTCAAGAGTTACAAATATTGTCTTTCCATGTAGGAATGTAAACAGTTCAACTTTAGTAAAGTCCCTTATGACTTCTCTTTGCTATTTACTTTTTCATGCTTCTCTTCATTCTTGTGTTTGAAAGTCAAATTTTCTTTTCAGCTCTGGTCTTTTCATCAAGAATGCTTGAAAGTCCTCTATTTCATTGAAAGACCACTTTTTCCCCTGAAGTATTATACTCAGTTTTGCTGGGTAGGTGATTCTTGGTTTTAGTCCTAGTTCCTTTGACTTCTAGAATATCCTATTCCATGCCCTTCAATCCCTTAATGTGGAAGCTGCTAGATCTTGTGTTATCCTGATTGTATTTCCACAATACTTGAATTGTTTCTTTCTAGCTGCTTGCAATATTTTCTCCTTGACCTGGGAACTCTGGAATTTGGCCACAATGTTCCTAGGAGTTTCTCTTTTTGGATCTCTTTCAGGCGGTGATCTGTGGATTCCTTGAATACTTACTTTGCCCTCTGGTTCTAGAATCTCAGGGCAGTTTTCCTTGATAATTTCATGAAAGATGATGTCTAGGCTCTTTTTTTGATCATGACTTTCAGGTAGTCCCATAATTTTTAAATTGTCTCTCCTGGATCTCTTTTCCAGGTCAGTTGTTTTTCCAATGAGATATTTCACGTTATCTTCCATTTTTTCATTCTTTTGGTTTTGTTTTGTGATTTCTTGGTTTCTCATAAAGTCATTAGCCTTCATCTGTTCCATTCCAATTTTGAAAGAACTATTTTCTTCAGTGAGCTTTTGAATCTCCTTTTCCATTTGGCTAATTCTGCTTTTGAAAGCATTCTTCTCCTCATTGGCTTTTTGAACTCTTTTGCCAGTTGAATTAGCCTATTTTTCAAGGTGTTATTTTCTTCAGCATTTTTTTGGGTCTCCTTTAGCAGGGTATTTTCTTGTTTTTCATGCTTTGCTTGCATGTCACTCAATTCTCTTCCTAGTTTTTCCTTCACCTCTCTAACTTGATTTTCAAAATCCTTTTTGAGCTCTTCCTTGGCCTGACCCCATTGGGTGGGCTGGGATGCAGAAGCCTTCACTTCTGCGTTTTTCCCTGATGGTAAGCATTGTTCTTCCTCATCAGAAAGGAAGGGAGGAAATACCTGTTCACCAAGAAAGTAACCTTCTATAGTCTTATTTCTTTTCCCTTTTCTGGGCATTTTCCCAGCCAGTGACTTGACTTCTGAGTGTCCTCTCCACCCCCACCTTGCCTCCAGATCCACCCAGCCAGCACTTGGGGTCTGAGATTCAAATGCTGCTTCCCAGCCTCAGGGCTTTGGGCGGGGGCAGGGCTGCTGTTCAGTGTGAGATTAAGTTCAGGTGCTCAGGTTGGGGCAGGGCTGCCTCACGGGCTCTGTTCCCTCAGGGAGTTTATGCAGAGACCTTCAACAATGGATCCGGGGTCCTGCCTGCTTGGGGAGCCCTGGTCTGCTCCCATCTCTGCTGCTGCCTCTTGAGGGGGCCTGAGTTATGGGGGCACCCCACTCCCCTCTCGACCCACCAAAGAGACCCTCTCACCGACCCTTGTCACCTGTTGGTGGAGGGACCCGCACAGCTGCTGGACATTCTGTCCCTGAAGCCTCCTTGGATCTGCTCCTTTCCGTGCCGCTCTGCCGAGGCAGGGTTGGGCTCTGCTCCTAGTCCGGGGCGCGAGGGACCCCCCACGAGAGGTTTTCAGGCTCTCTGGAGCAGAAATCTCATCTGCTCCACTCTGCGGCCTCTACTACTCCAGACTTTGCTGGTGGTTCCTTTTTTTTTTACGGGTATTTTATGGGCAGTGGGTTTGGAGGTAGCGTATGTGCGTCTTTCTACTCCACCATCTTGGCTCGAGAACCGAAAATACTAGAATTAAGGGGAATTGGAATAAGGCTTTTTGTATTAGATGGTATTTTAGCTGACATTTAGAGAAAGTCAGGGAAGCAGGAGCCAGAGATGAGGAGAGAGATAATTCCACATACAGGTGACAGTTATGGAAATTCCCAGAACTGGAAGTCTAGATTACTTGTTTGAAGAACAACAAGGAGGTTGGTATCACTCGTTCACGGAGTACACACAAGGGAAAAGGTGTAAGTAGGAAGACTGGAAAGATAAGAAAGCATCAGAAGAAAGGCTTTTAAAAGTGAAAGGATTTTATATTTGATCCTAGAAGAAATAGGGAGCCACTGGAGTTTATTGAATGGGGGTAGAGGGGACAGAGAGTGACATGATCAGACCTGAGTTTTAGGAAGAGAAATTTGACGAGAGAGTGGAGGATAGAAGGGAATGAAGATAGGCTTGAGGCAGACAGACCAATCACCAGGCTACAGTAATAGAAAAGCATGCAATGATGCAACAGAGTGGCAATCTTAGAGGAGAAAAAAAGGACATAATAAAGAGAGAGGAAAAAAACAAACAAACCAGGAGTTAGCAACTGATTGGATATCTTAGATAAAGTGGAGTTAAGGATGACTCCTTGGTTGCAAACATGTGAGGCTAAGAGCATGGTGGTGCCTTAGACATAAATAGGAAAGTTAGGAAGAAAGGTTTTTTTGGGGGAAATGGCTTCAGTTTTGGACATGGTAAGTTGAAGATTCTTATTATACATGTACCCAAAGACAAACCCAAGTATTTTAATATACTTGACTAGTAAAATGTGTTAATGTTTTTAAGCATTTTTTAAAAAAAAGTTTTCACTCATCCAATATAAAAGATGTTTATTTTGTCT